>NC_090717.1:10613730-10918194 GCF_040954835.1 Lepisosteus oculatus
TTGGGTAACAGCATCAGCCAAGTAAGCTGATTGCCAATGAAAGTAGATTAGTAAAACGAGCTGTCACAGTCAAAATATTTCATAGTATAAAACAATGCCCTGAAAATAAACAAAGGAAATCTGAAAAAATCCCACTTAAATAACATTGTACTGCTTTGTGTGTCATACCCAGAGAACTGAATAAAATGGAGTGCTTGCAGGTTGGTTAGCCTGACATCTAAGGGCATTTGAATCGCAGGCCTTGAACCCATTGTAATTTGTTGTATTTAAAATACATATTAAAGTGTCACCTATGTCAAATGAGTGCAAGCAGTTATCTGTCCACTTGTCTTGTTTTCATCTCTGTTTTTGTGAAATGTAAGCTGTACAGATGCAATCTATATGCTGATATATTTGAATACGAACAGTAGTATATATTGTCTGAGATATACATGTACTATGCACTAATATGGCACTAATATGGGATGTTGCATTTCATACTTTAAAAAAAGTGCTTTACATAAAATCTGAGAACATTTTGAAATGAAAATAACAAGTACAGCATTTATCTTTCTCACACGTGCGTTGTAAGTGAATGCCCTCATTGTGTCAGCTTTTACTTGGCTTGTTTTAATTTGATTTAAATAATTCATTGTAAAATGTTGCAAATTGTTGACAATTTCAGTTTCTATTTGAGTAAAGAAGGACATTTTCTGATTTTTATTTTGCTGTTTGAAATCAACATATTTTTTCCGAAATTGTCTTTGTATAGTATTAGATTGGGGTGTCACCTTTTCTAGAAGTGCAGAGCAACATTCTTGGTCGATTTAATGAGATCTGTGGGAAATGCTCTTTGTTAAAGGGATAGAGAGAAATGGAGAGAAAAAGTATGTTTTTAATTTAGAGAAGTATTCCGTCTAGTGTGTGTTTTCTGAACGAGAATGTCTGCCTGAGTGGGGAGAGAAGTGACTTGAAGGAGCGACAGAAGGTTTTCTGCAGTGACTCATGCTTTAGTCACAAGTGAAAAATGTAGCGCAGGGAAAACACAGCTCATAAGGTTTGCTCCAAGTGTGCTGGCCAGCTTGGAGAAGAGGATGGAGATACAGAGTTGACTTGCCTTAATTAGGGGGTTCTCCTCTGGCCTGCAGACAGACCCATTCCTGTGTCGAACCTTAGTAATTAAGTGTCTTCTAGTGGAAGTATAGCATGATAAGCCAAGAGGCCCACATTCGAAGGCTGAATTTCAAAAGCAGAGATCAAATTGCAGTGGCGACAGAGCAGAGGAAGACCAAGGAGAAAAAAACTTGATTGAACCCCTGCAGCTAATGTGGGTCAGTAGCTCATATGAAAGGTTAAAGCAGATGCTGTTTACTGTACTGGTAACTTCCATTGTTGTCTTTTTACACTGCTCCTTAATTACTGAGGGTTCTCTCATTAGGGATCCTTTGCAATGGTTATGTTGTCACCTCTGTGTATAAAGTCTCCCAAGGCCTCTTTTCTGAATCTTTATTAAATAATTACAAAAAATCTTAGTGCTGCAATTATTGCTATTTTATATAGCGCCTTTAAAAGCGGCTTCTCAAAAAGATTCACAGTGAGAAAAATAACAAAGAGAGGAGAAAAGAGTATGGGGACAATTAAAAAAAGGGTTTAGAAGGCATTAGAAGATGCAAAGGGGCAGACACCGACATCAGTTAAATGGATGTTAGAAGAATGTTTTGATTCTGTGTTTGAAAGCGCTCAGGAATTATTGCTATTTTATATAGCGCCTTTTATAAGTTACTCTCTGATATGGCAAACAGGAGCAGACCATGTCATCCGTAGTATTGTAGATGAGATTGGAGGACAAAGTCTGATGTAATGTAATGTTGCTTTATTAGCCCTATACAATTTATTGTATTAGGAATTCGTCTTATGCATACCCCAGCTTGCTCTCCATGAGACACAGACGCACAGACAGGGAGAGAAGTTTGGGGTCAGAGCGCAGGGTCAGCCATTGTACAGCACCCCTGGAGCAGTTGGGGTTAAGGGTCTTGCTCAGGGGCCCAACAGAGTAGGATTCCTCTGCCAACATGAACGAAGGCTGCAGAGTTGGGTGTAGAAAGATAATAAGACAGACAGGTGCTGAGGTGCCAAGCTATGGCTTATAGGTGAGCAGGAGAGTTAACACGAAACCTGATAGGAAGCCAGTGCAAGGGCTCTAGGACAGGAGTAACATGATCACTTCCATGTGACTTGCTCACAAAACAGGACATAAAAATGGGAGGAGAAAGGCTCTGCTATAATCTTTGGCACTGTTGTAGCACATCTTTTCAAGTCTAATGCTTTTTATTCCTATGCCAACAGTAGCTTAGTTACTGAAATGGTATAGTGAAAATAAGTTGTTTAATTTTCTTTCTTTTTTTGTATCCATGTTTTCAGTTTGTTGTCTTGAACAGATAAAAAAGACACTTAAAAATGGAGTGCATTGCTGACTCAGCATGTGGAAGGGTCTTTCAGAAACTATTTGGGCCCTGCCTGTTTAAGGGAGCAGTATTTAATCCATGGAATGCCAGCTGTGTGCTAGGAGCATAGCTTTTCTTACTCAAAGGAAACAATGACAACAATGATGAATTCAATCTTTTTATTTTTATGATTAACAAAACATCCTTAAAATGGCCTGCTACATGTTAAAAACGTAGTTGCTGAATTAACAGAATTATCAAAGTCAATAAGAACCAACCTGCCCTGAGACTTTGTACGCAGTAATGACAATTGCATCTATCAGAACATTCCTTTTTGCTAGACCCTCATGATTTGCGTGTACATATTTCTGGCATTTATTTCAGGAGTTAATAATTAATCAGCACTATTTAGTGTTTTGTGAACGGCTAGCATCCTGTGCTTGTGGTCATGTGATATTGGCATTTCGGGCAGTTATGTGAGTGCAGTTATTCAACAACTGGAGCTTTGAAAGAAAGGCAGATATATTGCATTTCCTCTATGCTTGAAGCTACACTCTATGGTCATTGAGTGCAGAACCTGGCAAGCATCGTTTACTTGAAGGAACAGTCTTCCTGACTGGTCCATTCCAGTGGGTAGTGCTGTGTCATTACCACCCCAGTCTCAAAACCCAATAACTATCCATGAGGAGTTCCTGTAGCAGTGTAGTCGGTAGTCGGTGGCTGGTTGAAACATGTACAGCTTTAAGTTTGGCGCTGCTGTGCGGCTGTACAGCCTTGACTGCTGAACCCCAAACACCACGACAGTACATTCGCTTTGCACGTGTGATTGTTTGTCTAGCTGCTGCAGGAGCTCTTCATTACTGACCCCGTTTTGGCTGTGAAATGTAAATCATTGGTTTAACAGAAAAATCTATCTGAATGTCATCTTACAGTTCCAGTAGTTGTGTCTGTCGGAAGCGGACCGTATAGGCCATGCCTGTGTGCTAATATAGGATATGGAAGGTTCTATCATGAAAATGGCAGTGCAGTTTGGTTTATTGCAGACATGCAGTGCAGGTAGTTGTCAGTTTTATTAAGTTTACTGAGATGAGCCAGTGATACAGAAGAAGCTGGAGATAATGTATTTAGCAGTATTCTGTAGTGATAAAAGGCATCAAAATCTGTTTGCTAATACTATTTCTCAGCCTGTGCCGGTGTTTCCATCCTACAAAGCGAGTCTATAAAAGCCCTGGATTGGGAACTCGGGTCTGCTGGCTGTCAGTAATTGCCACTGGAAAGGGAGCCTCGCCTTCTGGTAATTTGCAGTCTGCAGAAAAGACCTGAAACCGTTTGAAATGTTATCTTCCTGCCGTAACCCTGGAGACAGAATCTCAAAATTAAATAATTTCCAAAAGTCTTACAGATGTTTAATGTTGCCTAGCAACCTCTTTTTTTTTCACGGAGATATCTGAAAAAAAAAATTCATCCTGCCAGAGTTAATTACATAGCACTATCCATTAAGTCAGGAGAGAACTATTTATTTGTTTTATTTACATATTGATTAAGTATGAATGTGATATGTTTGCTCAGGCTGATTTGTGTTCCCTCCCAGATGTGGTCAAATACAATGTCTATCCTCCCCTCACCCACACAAAGTCACCAGTGACCATTGTGCACCTGCTGGTTGCAGGAGGACAGAGCTCTATGCTGACAGTCCTGTCTCGCAGTTTTATTCATACTTTGTCAGTTTTAGCTCAGATATCCACTGTTGGACTCTGATGTGTTCAGAGAGAGTCCAAAGTTGGAGTGAGGTACTTTAAAACACCAATAAGTATGGCTAATGATTAGCACCTAGGACAGACCTTCCAGTCTAATACAGTAGCTGCTTTGACTCCTGGGGAATGAGTCGGTCGTGTGCAGTGCTCGCTTACATGACTGCTTCTCTTTCAGGAACCATGGAAGACAACACAGCACCATTTATTGTCTGTTGATTTAGACTTGTGGTGCTTTGGGTCTCATTAGGTCTCTTCCATCATTAGTTTCGTAACTGGCAGTTAGTCTGTTACCGTATCGCCATGTTTTTGCTTGTGAGTATTTAAAAACAATTGCCATTGGATTGGCAGCCTGTATAAAACACAGCATGGATGTTTCTTTAAGAAAAAGAAGTAAGTGGCTGAGCTTGAGGAAAACCCTTCTCTGTGTGACCTGTGACTCAAAAGCTCACCTCTCACTTGGTGCCTGAAAAAAAAGCACTGATTGTCCCATTGCTTTAGACAAGAGATCTTCTTTTAGTGCATACTCTCCAGGAATTTAACATTACAGCACTCTTCTGTCATACATGACAAGCAGCCTGAGAGATCTGGGATTCCTCAGATGGGACTGAGAATCTTTTTGATGTGCTAATTATGCCGAGCTGCAGTGAAGACAGATTCAGATGAACAGAGTGTAAAACAGCTTGTGCATGACACCGTTACTGCTCAGTTCGTTTACCTGTGTTCATGGACAGATGTTTTCATGTTCTGTGCAAACAATTAAATGACAACAACAACAGTGGAATGCCACTGCCAGGGCAAACAATACCCTAATCCACCCACAGAGACTCTGGCAATGAAATCTCACCCCAGAAAAGTGACGTTCTCCTAACAAACAACAACAGTGTTAAAACGGACAAACACTTGAGAAGCCACTGAAAAAGCATTGGGTAATTTTGTGATTCAAGCTGAATGTCAAAAGGAGAGATGTAAGACAGAAATATCAAAGGGTTTGCTTGTCTTGAACAGCTATCACATAGGCCTAAGCTAATTTGCAGCGTTTGATAAAGACAAATGCTTTGCACAACCAAATTTCTTTGCTTAGGGTGTGAGTACCAGTGTCCTTGACTGTAATTTCTGAGTGTGGAAAATACCTCGTTTAGTCCATCGTGCCATGGGATGGAATCTCCTGGAATGTGATATCTTCCTCTTTGACATCCCTACCCGTCACTCCCCTTTTAAAACAATGACCCCTGTGACTTATCCGGGAGAAGTTTGTTTATCCAGCAGTATCAGAGCCAATCCATGACCTGCACTTCAGTTTTCTCACTGCCAGAAGCAGTGCCTCCTGATAGTGCTTCCCCCTATACAGGGTCTGGCAATCTGGATATCTTTGTGCTGGAAATGATGTGTCCTGCTTCGAAGAACTGAAACCCCCACCCTCCCTGGTTTATGATTCGGAAATGTTCCGTGGATGGAAAGAAAAGCTCGGGCTCTGCTGGCCCGATGAGCCGTCCAGAGAACAACATTACAGAGCGCGGCGCGCGAGCAGGCAGACTGGAGCCTTCCCAAAGTACGGCTTGTTCGAGTTCTAATCTGGGCTTGACGTCACCCACACGGCCGAGTGCAGTCCCGTGCCAAACATGACTAAAACAGCTGATTTTTTCCAATAAGTATAAAAAAACATCAGACATTGATCCAAGGCAAACAGCTTGCTCCATTTCCATGCCAGTAAATAAAACAGTTTGGTGCTGTTCGAAATGCAGAAAAGTTGCCGACACTATCCTCAGATTACAGATACACAAAAAGCTGTGGCTCCTTCTTCCTGAATGACCGCTATTTGCTTTAAAGGAGCAGTGCACATGTTCCATGTGTTTCTAGCATTTCAGGCCCTTTTTTATTCCCTGATATTGCCTGAAGTTTGCCTGTCCTGTGCCAGAATGTGTTTTCAGGCCAGTTTTACTGCTGCTGTGTCTGTTAAGAGTAATTTTCTGTGTGACCTGATCTCTAGGAAATATCTTGGTATACTCCAGGATTACTCTCTGAAAGTACCCTATCTTAACACAAAACCCTTAGTGAAACTTCTTTGCAGGTGTGAAACTCACTTGTATGGTACTTGTTTCCCAGGTCATATGCCAATAGGTTTGTGTGAGGTGGACTGAATGTACATTTTTAGCTTCAATGTGTGAACACATGCAGACATAACTCTGTTCCTACTCTAAAGTAGATTTATATCACTATTTTGGCTAGAGGGTATTTAAGATTGCAAATTGCAAGTGGAGCAAAAGCTGCACTAGAAAAAACAACCCAGCTTTCTGCACAAGACACACAAGGAGCAAATTATAAGAACACAGGGAAACGTGGAAGACAAGGACTCCTCCTTGATGTAGTACAGATGTAATTCATTGCTTTCCCAGATGTGCTTTCTTCTGGGCTCAGAATAGTTTAGTCAGAACTCAAAATAGGTAATGGTCATGTGGTGTGATGGCAGTTCACAGCAAGTAACCATTGCAGAAAAAGGTTGACAGTGCTAGAAATTCAACACTTTTTATCCCATCAGGGACAAACAGAATGCCAGTGTGACTGAGGCTAGGACAAGATGTAGTACTGTATATGGGGCAAGAACAGAAACAAGACACCCTGCATGATTTTTTTTGCTTTAGGGCACAGTCTTATTTATCCATTGTGACCTAAACTGTTGCCAGCAGCATAATAGCATTTTGTAGACCAATACTAGATGTTAAGCACACTAGATGCAGACCCTATTAAGATGTCATTAATAAGCTAATTAGCAGCGTAGTGACATGTGAATAGCTAAACACGGTAAGACCTCTTTTACCCTGTCTTACGTTTTGAATGAAGAAAATCCACATGCAACAAAAATGCATGAGTAATGGAAAAAAAAGCTTTGACTTTATTAAGACTGCCTTCTAGATGCATCGCGATTTGATTCCCAGTTAGTCCCTTTGTTTAGAAACCCTCCAGTTTTTAGTGTTGTGAAATATGACTTTGAAAGGTTTTTACATTTCATAGAGGCTTCCAGGGTTTCCCAAGCAAGCACTTAGAAACGTGCACAGGATCTGCTGTCGAAAGACTGCGAGCAAAAATGAATGAGACGACAAGCATGCAGCTTGTGTCCCAAGGCATGCTTCAGGAGGAGTCTGGGAAGAGCCATCTGCATGTTCATTCAAAACCACCCTTCACAGCCTGCGAAACTGCAGCAGCAAATGGAATCTGATAAGAAACGTGGGAATTGAGATGCCAGCAATGGTAGAAATTTTCTTTTAGGTGGTCAGCAGAGCTTTCACTGCATTCCATCTCCCACAGGCCTCTGCATTTGTTTGCTGGCTTCCCTGGCAGTGATAATTCCTGTGTTACGCAATACAGCGCTGCTCAGATTTCTCCTAAGTGATTTAGTTTACTTCTGTGTCTACAGGCAGAAACACAGCGAAAGGAAATGGCAGGCACAGAACGAGAGGAAGAATTATTTCTCGGAACTCAGGAAAGGAAGCCTTCCGAGAGTGCACTGGAGGGTTACTGAGTGACTGCTTAGAAACTGGGGACAGAGTTGTAAATCTGCAGAAAGAGAGAGCAATGGGTCTCTGCATGTTGTTGCATGTGTAAACAATCGCGTAAACAACCCTTTGTCTCCATTCAGATATTACTTACAGTGGCCTTTCTCCCCTCCAAAATACAATACATGCCAATGGGCTCTGTGCTAGAAATTGGCAGTAGTTCTCAAGATCTAATGTTGGCAAATTTAATTCTCAGTAGGCTGTCCATATATATAGTACAAAATTATGCACAAAAAGAGCTTGCTTACTCTGATCACAATGATGTTGAAGGTTACAAATGAGAAGTGGCCATTCTGCCCATCTAGTCTATGTGGTAGCTAGTAGTTAATTAATCCAAGCACCTCGGTCAGTTTTGTTCAGGAGTGAATGTGTTTTCTCTTCTCTGGATGGTTCCAGAGCAGCAATATTTTTTTAGAGTGTGGTGACCAAAATTGTACATATTATTCTAAATGAGGCCTTACTTATGTACAGGAACAAGTAATAGCTTTATTCCATGCTGAAAAAAAAGAAAGAAAACACAAAACATTTCGGCCGTGGAGCCTTCTTCAGGGGATGCAAAAAGTCAGTTCAGCAAAGGCCTGAAATGAGTTTTCATTTTGAAAAAAAAAGGCCTTTTCACCCGAGAAGACACATACAAAGTGTCTCCCCCACGGTACTCTGAATACAGGCGGTTCTTCAGGAAGTTATACAGTCTGAGTACAGCTGTCGTCACTCTCTGTTATTACCATGACTGGGTGTTGAGAAGAGATCATTGCATATTCATTACAACTAGACACTATACAGCATTACAATGGCTATTTCTCATAAGGATATCCCTGTATTTTCAGTTATCCTCGAAATGCCACATACTCAGACAGGCCAGGTCAAGAATTAACCCAGGTCCTACTGTACATGCATTATACAATTTTTACAGAAAATCTAGTGATTTAAATCCTGTACTTTTAGCTATATGATCTAGCATTTTGTTTGTCTTACTAATTGCTTCCCCACATCGTCTTGAAGATGGATGACTTGTTTACATCAATACCCAAGTTATTTTTCATACGAAGCCTCTTCTGTCTCTATTGTATTTCTAGTTTAGGTTTTGCACTACCTACTTGCACTTGCCTGTACATGTCTACATTAAACATCAACCAGGTGTTTTCTCAGTTGTGAATTGTCTCTAAATCTTATTAAATTTTAGCTGCTGCTTCTGCAGTGTTTGCTTATCCTCCTAATATAGTATCATCTGCAGTTGTGACTAGTTTACTAATTGTTCCAGAATCTAGATCTTAAAGTATATTAAGAATAGCAGTGGTCCTAGTACAGATCCGTGCTCTATTAATTACATTAAAAGCATTACATTAACTTCTTTCAAAGATGTACAGTGTAGATGCAATACATTTCTAAGTAACAATGTCTGTGCTCTACTTTTGAAATTTGTTGCACTTTCATTTTCTAAATTTAAAAAAATGTGCTTAATTGCTTGAAAGCAATTACTTTTTATGACTGTCTATTGATGTCAAAAGAGCTTCTTTAAACAGCGTGTCACTGTCTTGACCTTAACATCCTCAATCTTTTAGCACTGTGCCACATTCAAAGGAAAGACGAGCGATTTCTTTGTGGCGCTCTGAATCCTTCATAGGCTAAGATGGGAAAATCCAGCGTTTGTAGTGGTTTGTGCTAGAAGATTGTGGATCAGCTCTTGGCTTTCTGCTGTTACAGGAAAGACTTTGATCTTCGTTGTAAAGTGGTATTTGAAGAAGGACTCAGAGCCTGGGCATTCACTAAAGTATTTGGAGTGGTCAAAGTCCTGGCTTGTGGTAAATGTGTTTGGATAAGTTCTTGGAGATCAGTTATCATTTTTCTCCCAACGTAAGTCGGCATTGCTCATGCAGTTTATTTTTAGCAGACAAATCTATAATGAGAAAAAAAATGTTCTTTTAATTTGATTTATGTGATAACTATACAAGAACACCCCCATAGAAAGATGTCTTGAACCTACATTATGCTGGAAAGAGTGATGAATAAATCATGGTAAATTATAAAATTTTAATTTTGGTGCTTATCGGAGGTGGTCACACACACCATTTACTGATTGTTTTTTTGGCGGAGCAAAAGAAACCTATAGAAAATAACACCAAAAAACGCATTTGGGCTTCTCTGATCATAAAAGTGATGGAGCACAAAAGCACACTGTTCTGTCTTCTCCTATTTTTAGCCCAGATTATCGATGTGCCAATGTTTCTCTCTCAGATTACACTTGCCGTGGTCGTTTGATCAAACTACCACGGCGGCCGGTCTGTGCCTTTAATTACGAGGCACATTTCAATAAGGACCTACAAAAGTGGCGTCGCTCCTGCAACATGGAGTAACAGATCATGTCATTAACGCAGAGCATCCCCTGACATCCCTTCTGTCAGCCTCTCACCCCCTTTTCTCTCGGATCTGTGTTTCCAGCAATGTGTTCTCTTTCCTCATCGCCTAAATATAACTCATCCATTTGCAAAGACAATAAAGGACTGTAATGTTGACAAATTCAGTTCTCAGCAGACGGGCCATATGTCCTGAGTGCCAATTCAGAGGGTGCCAGGCAGCAGTTCATGCCAAGGCAGGAGCCATGTATCCCCACTGCTTCATCATTGTCCTTAAAGAGGAATGCACAGAAAATCGGAGAACATCTGAAAGATCGGATTGCAACTGCAGGCCTGTCTTCCAGGGTTCGTTAGACAACTGTTACACAATCAGTTGTCTTGTATGTGGTAGATGGTATTTTTAATTTGTTTTCAGGGTTTTGTCCTTTTATGAAAATGCATGATTTTTCCGTAGTAGAGCATTTGATTAAACTTCAATAAATGTAACCAGAAATGAGCTAGAGAGCTGAAGTGAGAGATGAATATGTTTAAATAATGAATGTGGTGTCCATTTCAATAGAAAAACAGATAAAGAAAAATTCGGAAATAACCATAAATACCAGAGTTTGTGATGTGAGGTCTTTTGTAACGCTTCCAGGGCAGGGTTAGATCGGAAGTCTGCGTATCGGTGATTCCATGTGTCCAGTTGATCGTGGGTTTTATCTGATAGTTTTGACTTTGAGATTGGCGGGCAAGATGCTTGTTTTCTTTCAGTTTGGAGAAAATCCTCTATAGTTTGCTTTATTTTGGGAATTTTCATTCTGACTCTAGCTTGCTGCACCTAAGAACACACAACAGATTTGCTGTTTGACTTTACATCCATTCATTCATTAGTACAGGTTATTACTAAACAGCGTTGAAAGCAAATGAAGGAAAATATGGCTTTCTTGTTAAAAGCAAAAGCATGCACATTCATTATTCATACAAATGATATAAAACCTTGTTTTACTCTGTACTCAGAATGAACAAAGAAATCACCGACCTTACCATACATTTGTATTTGAAGGGGTTGTATACAGTAGGCTAAGGCATTTTGAAACGGTTCTTGCACTTATTATTGCATATTATTATAGTGTCAAACTGATTCAGCTGCAGTTTCCAATACCAAGTCTGATCTGGAGTGGCACTCAATAAAGCATGCAGAATTCTGTGAAAAGCAATAATGGAAGCCTGTTAAATATTTTACTCTGTTCATCATTGTGATCTGGCTTTTTTAACTCATCAACCTGTTAGCCAGAACCCCCCCCCACCCCCACCCCCACCCCTGCCTTCTGTATTTTGTATCCTGAACTGACTTTATTCCAGCGTTGGTCAGTTTTTAAGAAGAAGCGCTCGGGCTGTCGTGAATCGGGTGCCCTGTGTGGCAGAGCTCTGCAGTGCTCTAACGTCTGTTTTGCTCTGTCGTCTCCCCTCGCAGGCGGAGCTGACCGGCATTAAATGGCGGCGCTACAGTTTCCGCGGCAACGGGGACTGCGGCCCGGTGATCTCGGCCCCCGCCCAGGACGACCCCATCCTGCGCAGCTTCACGCGCTGCGTCCAGGCCAACCTGCTGTGCGTGTGGCGCCGCGACGTCAAGCCCGAGGCCAAGGAGCTGTGGATCTTCTGGTGGGGGGAGGAGCCCAACCTGGCTGACATCATCCACCACGAGCTTGAAGGTCGGTGCTGTGGGCCTGCTCACACGGGCTCCACATTCTCATCTTTCATGCTGGCTGGGGTTGTGTCCGACTTTCCTTTGACGTTCAGGCCCAGGCCTCGACTGTCTATACTTACAAAGTTCTTCCCCAGTCTTCGAGGGGGCATTGTTCCAAGAGGAATTTGCCCCTGGAAGTCTGAGACACATGGGAGTAACGTACCTGCTTTAGTGGCTACACAGCCATGCTATGTACTAAAGAAGAAATCCATATCTAGTGCTGGTGATGTAGATGTCGCATTTTCATGTCGCATGAGCTGGAGCCTCTGTTTTGTCAGTGATCAGCAATGCCTAGGATCCCCTACGTGGTCGTGCATAATTGGCCGATTGCCACTGAGGGCAGGGCTGGGCTCGGTAGTTCATCAGAGCTCTCTCAGCTCTCGGAGAAACCAGCTTCTCCAGTGACATCCCAGGCGATGTCGTTGAGGAACACACTGCACCAGTCAGTGTCAACTCTCCTGTAGGCCGCTGTGGAGCTTGCAGTGTATCAAATGATGAATAGCTTAGTGGGGTGGGCAGGTTGGAGGAGGCTGTCTGCATGTCCTCATTCTCCCAGCTCAGTACAGGAAAGATCGCTGTGAGCCACGAAAGGTTGCTTTTCCATAGTGGTTGGGCCTACCCAATTTTGCAGAACGGTGCGCATCACGCTCTATATGATGTCTAGGTCCCAGTTAAAAGATTGCATCTGCTGTTTGTGTCTGCTCTGTGTTTTAGTTGGTATTCCGTCTCACATAAATCTTCTTTAAATTGAAGTGCCTCTCTTGCAGAGACAGAACTTCATACACATCTGACTATTATTCCGGATATATGTGTTGACTCCTTTTGTTTTTGGTAATGGAACTAATTTTATTATTCTGGTGGGAATCTATTTCATTTTACTGTAAGTTGCCCAGGGGTGTTTTACCTTAAAGCCTGCTATATTCAGCACAGATAGCACTATATATAGAAACAACCATCTCCATTATTCTATCAAATACACAAGGGTGTGGATTGTCAACCGTGTGGAAAAACGCGATTAGGTTTCACAGTGCCATTGATTGGAGCTCCTATGAAAATGGCTGTTTCTCATGCTTTTTCACACCTTTTAAAGTCCTTCTTTCAAAATGTTAGAAGAGTACCAAGGGAAAAAGGACTTTGCTGTCAATGGCTGTGACTGGCAAGGTTTTATACTGGGTGACGTAAGCCACTGTCTTGCAGTTTGAGCCCTTGTGAATGTCTGGCAATATGGGAAAAAGAGCTGTCATGTTAGAAAGTGTCCTGATCTATTGATGAAGAAGCAGGAGGATAGAAGCAGATCTCTATCTTGAGTTTGCCATCCTGAGCACAGCAGGTGTTGTGGGGTTTCTTATCACAGCAGTGAAGTTTAGCGCACTGTCCTGTGAAGTATCCATCAAAGTGTTAGAACATCTATTTGATTGGAACTTATAGTAATTTCTACCAACTAATTTCTTAAATATCTATTCTTTCATTTTGTATTTCCCGTGGTTTGGACTATACGTTGTTTTTGTTTTTTTGTCCTGCTTAGATTTCTCTGCTTGGTACGCCTGCTGGCTTTTTTGGAGAAAAATGCTTGCTGGAATTTTGACGAATCCCCCACCTTCTTTAATCTCACAAACAAAAGAGCTGTATCATCACCTTGGGGTTAATAGTCACCTCAAGATGGGCTCTAAACTGAAACGAAAAACAATTTTTTCCTTGAGACTTTTAGGAGCTCCCACCCCTTAAAATCAGGGGAGATCTGCTCTCTTTTGTGTCAGACTCGTGTTACTTGATGGTGGAAGTCAGTGGAGGAAAGGCTGATGGAGTTGATAGGCTTATGAATTTATGACACCCCTCCTCCCACCCCTTCCTAACCAACTTTACCGCACCCTTTACTGTGTTTGGGAAAGTTGGGTGGGATTTGCATATGAATGAGCAGTGGACAGGACAGAGGCCCCTGCTGAAAGTCTTCCCTGATTCCCAGCCTTATCAACCTGCCAGCACATTGCTACAGGAACAGGAGGCCGCACACAGATAGTGAGGGAGACATGGGAGGGAGGGGTGTTTGTGTGTATTTGTATTTGTAGGGGATGTGGGGCTGGTGGTGTATCCTGTCATTCCTGGGCTTGTTATTTGACCAAGTATTTTTTTAAGCAGATTTGTGGCAAGACTGCATGTGCTGGGTACTTTGAAACAGTTAATGATTGGAACATGTTAGCTGGAGCATTTAAGGTCGCAGCGTGGGTTGTAGAAATCTCTGCTGCAGCTTAATCCCCTTCCTCCCTCAATTTCTGGTCTGCGACTTTTAGAAAGAGAGAGTTGTGTGCGAGAAGATTTCTGCACGCTGACAATACCTTCTTATGGAGACGGTGTCACGCAGGAAAGCTTCTGGCTTTTAAGATTACATAGAAGTATCTCTCTGATGCGACAGTAAACGTGTTTGAATAGGAGAAGGTTAATTCACTAAGCTTTTGAGCCTGTCTGTTCTGGTGATGGTGGTTTATTTCTACCCAACGAGAGAAGTTAAGAGTGTCTGAACAAGTTGCATTCAGACACAAGAATCTTACATAGGCCAGAAATTGGAGCAGTAAAATTAGATATTTTTTTTATAACTTTCCTATAGATCATAACCTAAACTTTGAAGAATTGCCATGTGTATACCTGTTATTCATTGTACTAGTACTTTAAACAACATTGCTAGCCAGACTTACCTATTTGCAACTTTGCTACTAAAGTGTGTAATGATTATGAGCTCAGGGTGAAAATCTGGAACTGTATAAAAGGCTTTCTTATCACAAGAAATATCCACCTGCTCAAGTAACAGAAATTGCCCCCCAGTGATTGAGTAATGGGTCAGCTGTTGTTTTTCCTCCACACCTCCTGGTAGCAGGATCTGAGACGACGGATTCAGAATGATCGAAGCAGCAGAAAATACACACAAAATGATAGGACCAGCACACAAGAAATCAGATGCTAAACTAATCACCAGGCTTGTTTTATTTGACTCTGCTGTAAGGTCTCTCAAACACTTGTCTCTGCCTGTCATTCTACAAGGTGCCTTTCTGTGAACATGCATTGTGAAGAGGAACTGACACCAGTACAGTATTGCTTCATGTCCGTGTGGGAAATGAAGAGTGGGTGAATATCTTCACATATTGTAACCTCGTATGGAGCAAGGCCAAAGGAAAGTACTGAGGTATAAGATGTTTGAGAGATGGTACTTCCCTTCTTTATGCTTTATGGTCGTACAAGTGGCCTGCTAGATGTCTTGCACTCTCAGACTAGCCATATTCCTGCAGCCCTTCATCTCGGGATGAATGAATAGAGGGTCACCCTTCTGCTGGATTAAGTATTACCCTGGCTGGTGCTGGGATGGGGTGCCTGACCCTTCACAGAACTGCAGGCTGACAGGGGTCTTTATTTTGCTTGCGGGGGGGGGATGTCTCTATTCTCAGACAGAGTCTCCCGAAACCGCCCCAACCAGGGGAAGGGAGGGCTCCCGGACACTAAGACCTCCGCCCACACCCCCATTTCTGCACCCCTTTCTCAGAGAATTCTTAAAGGGACCTCCGTGGAACCCACATGGCTGAGAAAGGGAAGCAAAGGTCAGGAGTTTCAATAGAAAACAGAACAAAGACTCTCTTATATTGTTGGGAATAGTGGCCTATAGTACTGCTTATGCAGTTCTCCTTGCGGGCACTGGTAGTAAGAAAATAAGGTTGGGTGTCTTTGTAAATTAATGTCCTCAGCTAGGTTTTTTTTTTCTGTTTCTTAATAACACATTAAAAAATAAGAAAAATAAGAGGCTGGTCACCATGACATGAAGCGTGTTGCATTTTCAGTATGGCCAATAAAAACGTTTCCATCAATAGTGCCCAGCGAGGTAAAAGCCTTATTGTAATCTGGGGCCAGAAGACAGTCAAATTCATGTTCTTATTTTTTAACCATGACAGGAATATGTTCAACAAGCTTGCTAATGTGATCTTTGATGGAAAGACACTGTTGTTTTCAGATCTGGACTCTGATTGATATGTATCCAAGGATCATGAACTGGAACCTAATTGACCATGATGGGGAATGCACTGTGCACATTTCCTTTGAAGCAGAGAGAAACGCAGCAATCCTGTGTTTAATTAACTATATGCTACTCCCATTACTTTGCCGTGGCTGGGACGTACAACATTATGTTCTGCAGTATCCCCAGATTAGATTCATCCATGATCAGTAATCTTCTAATGATTAATACTACAAAGTGGAGCTTGCATACATCCCCTTAAGGTTACGTTCTTTTCTAGAAAGGTTGGCAATTGTAATCAAAATGAATTGGCTGTGTGGGTAACCATGACCACAACTGACTCTACGCACATTAATTGTGAGGTCTGTGATACGGGGTTTTCAGATCTAACATTATACCCCTGATCCCCTTTCAGCTGTTAACAGATTTCCGTAAGGATTCCCTTACAGAACCATGCAGGGATTTGTAGGGCATGAGGAAAAGTCTTTAATGGAAGTTCTCTAGGATGGTTTGTGTCTCATTTCTTTAATTCTCTGTCTTTCAGTGCAAGAGTTCACTTCTGAAGTGCTGTTTGAGGCCAAGCCATTGTTTCAGTGATCTCACTGCCATGCATCAGGGGCTAAATTTAAACCTTGAGATAGTCAATGGCTGAAAGCACAGCATAGAAAAACGCACACACACACACACCTCGCTCTCTTTTCTGTTTTCTTGCCTCCTTCTTGTTTGTGCTTTTTTTCTTCGGCTGATGATAAACTGATGATAAATTAATTTCTGCTTGAACCGTGTGCCCACTGCGTCATCCAGGAGAGAAAGGGTATTATCAGTCGATCAATTCTTATTTATTTATAGAGGGCCTTGTTGTGGTGAGCATCATCTCGGAACATTACAGTGAGTCAAATGGTAACAGGGTGCACTAAGATGTCTGAAGAAGGATTCGTAATAGAAATAAAAAGCTCTATTATGCAGTCACCAGCTGTCATAAAACATCAACCACACAAGCTAAAAAAATCAGAGATGCAGAACTCAAAACATTTTAAGTCTGGCTTCCTTACACACTCAAACATTCAGGGTTCTCCTTTTTCTGTTTATTTTGTTGCTGGTCAAATTGTTTTTACAGAAGTAATCAGTAGCGATCAAATCATTTACATTCTTCTTCAAAAACAAGGAGGTATATTTAGAGAGAGAGGAGTTGGTGTATGTTTACTATTTAATTCAAACCAGGTTTGTTTCTCTCTTTTTGTTGTAGCTCATGGATAAGAAAACAACTGCTGCACGTACAGGTCTCCATTTCTTGTATAGATAAGCCAAAAATCAGTACAAATAAGGGCTCTGATAAAAATTTAAATGATCACACAGATTGCTAATTTCATAACAGGCACTGTGACAATACACTGGAAATGCTTTACGTTGGACTACCAGCAGTTCAGTGCTAATTCAAGCTAAAGACTGAAATTACTTGTGCTCATATACAGTTAATAGATTTCTCTTACAGCATTTTTGATTCAGTAAATGCACTGGCTCAAAATCAGCCAAGACTTAAAGAAAAGATTAAATACAGTATATATACTTCAGAATATAAAATATATGTTTAGAACCTTAAACGTGTAAAGGAACTGAGATTTTCTGATATCACTATCCAAAAAGACAGCTTGCCAGTGGAGAAATAAGTCTCAAGTGGAAAGAGGAAGTTGTAAGCGCATTTTGCAATGCCAGGAAACAAGAGTCCCATTGCACAGCAGATCGATCCATCTCAGGTCTGACCAGATGCAGTCCTGAGCACAGATTTTAATAAGGAAGCACAATTGGATTTATATTTCATCTTTGCCACAATGAAACTTTATGCCAGAAAGTGCTGTACCAGTTATTGTAACATTAGTTATCTATCTATACAGATTAACTTAAAATGATGATTATGCTTGAAATATCCAGTGTACCCAGAGGGCGGTGAAAGTCATATTTAGTTGTGGAAATCTGGTTAACTAGTGTGAAATGTTTTGCAATAGCTTAAATCTTATATTAACCAAAAAAAAAATGCTCCTACACAAGCAGAAACGTTGTTTTCAAGTTTGCCTTAGAGGTGAGATGACCTGCTGGTTCCCTGATGAAGGTTTTAAGAAAGTGGTCAGGAATGCGTTACTGGGAGGAAATTGATCACTGGCTGCCGCAGGGCAGGGGATAACATTCCCACCAGCTGAAGGCAGCCTGTCCAACCAAATTGGAACGATAAGCCATCTGTGATCTCCTTGATAGCAGTCAACTGTTTTGGTTTGCTGTGGTCTCCATTTTTATTTTGGTCCATGCTGTTTTAGAATGCAGTTACCCTCTTAATGTTTGTGTGACTCAGCCTTCTTAAAAAATCCTGTCTATTGATTTAAGTTCATTTTCGCATTGATTCAGCGGCTTGCCTGAAACTGTTAAGATGTTGGCATGCTCACAGCGCTCTCTTGACTACAGGTACTTTAATTACTATGCGGTACGAAGAGGCCGACACAGGTTCTTTGCGTGTGATGTATGCAGGAAGTTTCCTTGCCCCATTCTCACCTATTTGAACTATTTTCAGTTACAACTCATGGAACGGAATGAGTAATTACTCTGACTTTTTTAGCAGCTGTGCAGCGGAAAAAAAAATGCTGATTACTTTCGTTAAACATTTTATGACAGCTGTGCTTCCGTTTTGCTTTCTGAAAATGCAGTACGTGTAGGCTTCTCTACCATCGCTGCTGTGTTCCAGTTATGTAGGAGTTGGTGTGTTTCTGTTTGAGGCTAAGAATCGTATGGATGACTGTCAGCCTCGTGATACTGTGTGAAACCTCCTATGAGATTGACCTTTGTGTTGGTCATGACAATATTCTGAGGGCCCAGCCCGACAGCAACCAGCGTAGTGAAGTGTCACAGCTAAACATTCATGGAAGTGTTTTATTGGCTAGTTAAGACTGAAACCAATAACAACAACTCATGCAGTCCATTTTGACCGCTATAACAGAAGCCAAACAGCTTATGCACCAACTCAGTATGTGAGTCTAGTTACTTCTGTCCATATGTGATGTCAGGTTTTCCAACACAGTGTTGCTAAATAAATATAGCTTGACTTAAACTGCACTGTAAATTCCTCCTTTTGCATGGTTTCATACTCATAATTTCTTTTGATTTTGATTATATTTAAGATGAAACTGCAACACCAAAAAAGTCTAGTACAGAAGACAGGATATGTACGAAAAAGTAAAGGAAATAAAAGGAAGCAGCCCATGATCTAATTCGAGGTGGGTTCTCAGAACTGCAAGAGGAAGCTGGCATAGTCCTCGACTGCCAGCGATTGGATACTCCTTTCCTGGACGCTAACTTCACGAGAATTTATGCGCTGATTACATTTTGGAAAAGCCTGTTAGAAATTGGGTGTCGTTCACCAAAAGCAGGCTGAAGTGTGTAACAATCGTACAGCTTTGCAGCTGGTATAAAACGTTTCCATTGTCTTGAAGCTGGTGTACTGGCCAGCGTCTGAAAGAAGTAACAGCTCACGGGTCAGCTGCAGCCCAGAGCTCTTGATCAGTGGTAACCAATAATATCACATTTATATTAAGCCTCTTAGGAAAAGTGATTAATAAATCTGCGAAACGATGAGAAACTACTGACGTGGTGTTTGTTCTTTGCTGTGGGAGTATATCCAGACATAAACCTCCCTTTCTAGTGGTTCATAACTGCCTGTCTCACCATTCTCTCCTCGTACCATTTCACCTGCTATGATTTTTTTTACTGTAACCAGGCGACAGATTTATTTATACCTTTAAATGCTGTGTGTAATCTTGACCTTTTTGTGTCATCTTTTGATGGTAGGATAACTTTTAAGGCGTATTTAATTTGTTCTTAAGCCTTATTTGCTTATGCTTATTTTCTGTTTGACTCTTACCTTACCCCTAGGTTGTTACGTTGTGAGCAACTCACCATAAAGTGCTTTGAGGTGGAAAAGATACCCTATTTTTTTTTTTATCTGGATATTTTAAGGGAATAAGAATACTCCTAACCTTACTCCATTTAGGTTATGCAGTATCTGCATAGTATCTTAGTATCTGCAAAGAACAATAGTTATGAGTGGGGAACAAAAGACAACACAAAATCAAAACTAGTTTTGATGCTCATGTTTTGTTTTTGAAGAAAGTTAATACATGTTTTGGGCTCTAGGAGTGTGGAATGGTATAACTCTGACCTTTTCTGAAGGGAGTGTGTGCTCTGTGTGAAGAGGCAGAAGACTGAAGGAGAGATTTTTTCCAGCTGTGCTAAAGGGAGTGTGTGGGCTTGTGAACTTCCTTTCTGCTAGGTTTCTGTTTTTTTTTTTTAAAAAAAAGGCCACACATGAAAAGAATGGGGGCTTGTGTTTGTGAGTGTGTGTGCGTGTGAGCGACAGAGAGACCATGTGAGCGTACGTCTTCACAGACGTTCTCCTCGTAAACTTGCCAGTCAGTTGTAGTGTGTGTGTGTCTGGTCTGCACCTACTTACAATACTGGATGTTCATCTTCAGTGTGTTTATTGAGTTACTGCTAATCATGCAGAAACTCGGTTATGGTATACTCTATGCAAAGAGCAAAGATTGATGTTCAAAGACAAAGTAGTCCAGACAAAATGTGGAAGTGAAAATGTGTTTTCAGGCATACTCACTGCTTCTTAAAAATGAAAGAAAATTTTTATTGTGGGGAACCTGATTAACACTTAGTTTGCCGCACTTTAGTCTCTTACTTTAGTTAGCCGTTTTAAAAAAATGAATACTGTCGCATTTTTCAAACTGAAAAATTCTAAAAAAAAGTACTTCATAGGCAATGTGATTTTTTTTTCTAAGACTAGCACAGTTTTGTCTCTGGAGCTAGGTTAGTTCAAGCACAATTTTAAATACAGTTCATGCTTGTTCACATAAATGCATTAAAAAATCATCATCATGCATCATAAGCAATTAATTTAAGTGACCTTAAAAAACAGCTCAATCACAAAGGGAATCAACAATCAACCAGAATTACAGTACCAAAGCTGAACAAACCTGTTTCACAAACCTCAAGTGGCCCTCATGTTCGTTATCTTTGAAAACGCATTAGCTCATGTCGAACTGCAGAGTGCTAAATCACTATATCTGGCTGATGTTTTCTTACATTGAGGTCCTGGGGCCTTCTCATGTAGACTTACCTCATGTGATAATCAAGAATAGTTTTCCATCAGGTTTGCAGGTTGATTAAGGCCGAAGGCTCACAGATTTATTATAGTCTGTTAAACACAGCACTAGCGGTAGATTGTCTATGCATGTCTATAAAATCTATGAACATGAAACAAAATACAATCCTTTGTCAAATATTTAGATCCCAGCCATTTTCTTGAAATCTTGTCCCTGTAAATATATAAACATATCAATAGCGACTTATTACTTTTAACTGCAACAAATTCCCAATCAGCAAAGCTTGCATCAAGAAAATTGCTGTTTTTTTCTAGCAGGTGCATGGACATTTTCTTTTTGATTTAGTATTATCAATTATTGTTGTTATAAAAATGTGGTTTGTGTGGGTCCGAACGCCCCAGTATAGTGAAAGGGGCACTCTACTGTATAAAAGGCACTGTCCTTTGGATGAGACATAAAACAGAGGTCCTGACTCTCCATGGTCATTAAAAATCTCAAGATTTGTCTTGTCAAGAGTGTTATTTGGCAAGAATAGGCCAGAATTCCCATTGCCTTTTACCAATCATGGCCTCCTAATAATCCCCATCTCTGAACTGACTTCATCACTCTGTTCTCCTCTCCACTGAGAGCTGGTGTGTGGTGAGCGTACTGGTGCACTGTGGCTGCCGTCAGATCACCCAGGTTGGGCTACATTGGTGGTGATGGAGGAGAGACCCCATTACCTGTAAAGCACTATACTTTATTATTATCTAATGTAAAATCACAAGCTAGTAGCAAAGCAACTACACATGCCCTGCCCCAGGGTGCTGATACTGTCTTGTGGGATTCTGAACTATTCCTCTCAAAGTGTCTTCTCAGTGCGGTCTAGGCCAAAGACGGTACATCTGCCTAATACCCTAACTCATCATTGATGGGACTCGATTGGGCATCCGGGACATAGCTGTTCACATTTTTGTCTTGCAGAAAGCTCTTGTTGCACTAGCAACATTGTAGCCTGTCACTGACAGATTGTTTCTGGCTGTAACACCCTGCAGGATCACAGATATCTGGCTATGTACACCACCAAAGGGAAGCCACAGTGCCATTAGTCCAACCATCAATCCAATAGCACAAAGGTGCTGTTCTCATGATAAGCACAGGAGCATATTGATTTCTTTCCAAGTTCTTCTTTCATCGGGTTCGACATTTAGTAGATTAAATCACTACCGTCCAGTCAAAAACATAAACTAATGAGATTATTCAGTGCTTATGCAGCAGAGGCACTTGAGTGTATCAAAATAATTTATTTCACATACAATATCTAACTCTAAATGTCTAAACACACATGCAAAACAGTTGTTTTCCTTTGAGGTTCTGTAGATATACTTTTGCTAATACTGACACGTCTTTCAGCACTGCATGGGAACCTGTCCTCCATATCAAAGGTAAGAATCAGCACTTGCTTCTATTTATTGCAGATCTAATGACTCAGTGCTTTAAACAACTGTGAACAGAATCCCTGATACTCACATGTTATACTGACAGCACTCTTAATCTTAATCTTGAGGCTGCAGTCAGTTAAGGCAGATAATGCAGCTATATCTATAGTATGTACAGTTAAAATAGTCCATTGTGGCCTGCTGTTGTGTGACATCTAATAAAGTTATCAGGTGCTAGACCAGAGCAAAGTGAAAGTCCAGGGGAACTCAGACTCACTTGAGTGCTAGCTTAGTTCCATGACTTAGTGCATTTAACTAAGTCAGAACAAAGACCATTTCTTTTCCTGTCTCAGGCCTGACTACACACCGGTGGTAAACTAAGCAGGCTGGTCCTGTGGGAGCAGGTATAGTAATACAGACGTTTCTTCTCGAGCATTGCAGCTCTCAGTAAGTGTGTGTTGTAGCTGGTGTCAGCCACAGCCCTCTCCTGCTTTTTCATTCCCCTGTAGCTTCAGTGGACCTGTAACTACCTGTCATGTGTCAGTGTGAAAAATATTTTTTTGGCTTTAAATCACACACCGTTTTCTCCATATGTGTGAGGTGGAGTAAGCTCTCTTACTGTGTCCACTGCAGGCTGCATACATCAAATACACCTTCATCAGAAGTCCAAAAGCAATTTTTATTGGTATATTGTCTCCATTTCAAGTGACTCCAGTAAGCATACAGTATGTGAGACACAAATGCTCTCACATCTGCGCACTTAGGTGGAAAAGAAAGACAATTTAAAATAAACATGCTGTAGGTATTTCCATCTTTTATTCTTAACAGCCCCTAAAGAAACCAGATGTTCTTTAATACACAGTTCAGACAAAAAGGTAGAGATCAGGTCCTTTGAGGTCTGCAACAGTGCTTCTGTTGTAGTTTTGTTCTGCATTTAAGGAAGTCATACCAAAGGTTGTTAACAAATGGTGGTTAAAAAGAAAAAAGAGCTGAGCAGACAGAAGCAAGAAGCTTGGTTTTTGGGTATTGGCCCCAGGAAGGAGGCTGATACCTTACAGCGATTATAGTCACACAACAACACTCGCTGTCTCTCAGCCCAGTACAGTGGCTTTCACTTTCTCTCTTTGTTATGCAATGCTGGTGTGTGTGTGTGTTATTGGGGGGTGTGATAGCAATGCTTTTTCAGGAATCATTTTCCACCATTTTCAGCTGCTTCTAATTTAATGCTTCCATTTCTACTGCAATCACCGTTTTTATGCTTGCAGATCACTGGTATTCCCCGACTCTAGATGCTGGGCGATGAAGACTCACATTATACTGTCATACCGACATACGGTACACTGTGAGTTGAATGGAAGGGTTTCAAAAACAACAGCAATAAAAAAGCCCTTTGCTGTTGTTCTGAAAGTTCAGGCATAGCATGGTATCAGCGTAATATGAGAACTGGGTGGGTCACGCCTCCTACCATTAAAATCCGTCCCCACACAATGCTGTTTATTATTTCAGGTGACTAATGCTTTCCACTGGTGCAAATTGCTGCAATGTGGTGTGCAAGGCAACTACTGGGGCTCTGCAGAGCCCTGGACTTGCAGGAGAATCGAACTGGTTTGGTTTTTCCATGCATTCTGCTGGGGCAGTGGAGTAGGCTTGGCACATGACACTGTTTTTTTCTCTCTCTCCTGCTCTCTCCACATCGTGTTCCTCTCTTGCTGGCACAGACTCCAAGCTCAAATCCCAGAGCTGTTTCTCAACTCCACCTCCCGGAGAGGCACAGTGGCCCTGTTTGCCTCTTTAACCCCTCCTCGGATTTCCTTACATTGAGAGGTTCACACATTTTCATGGACGGGGATGGGATGCAGGCAAGGGGTGGGACTTCTAGAGCTTTTAAAAAGGGGGTGCCCCCTGTCAGCAGCCTCTGTTTTGAAATGGTTGCAGAAGCATGAAACAGCAGCTTTTGATTGGGACTGTTGGCTTTGAAATCACAAAGTGCAAGACATGCTCTTCAGCTATGCGGTTGAAAATAAAACCTGAATATAATGTTATGGACTTGTTTGCTCTCATTTTGGGGTGTAGGGGTGAAGTTGTCCTCTGACTCACTCATTACAGACAGAGCAGGTATATGGTGTTTTCTCTGAAAGCAGTCTGCGCAGTTAAACCTAAATTATGATGCAGCCTGTGCAGATTTCCTGGCAGTTGGGCTGTATTTTCTTACTCATTGAATGATATTACCTTTCCCGTGCCTCAGGTGTGAAGCTGTGTCGGTATGCTTCATTTCTTTCACTTGGAAACATGAAGAGCTGCCAGTAAAATGCCCTTGCATGGAAAGGTGAGCACTGTCCCCACTCCCTGCCTTAGCCCGGGCTCTGTAGACTCCCAGCTACACTTGGCAAAGATCTCCAGGCAGTAGGACTCACTTCAGAATCCAATGGAAATGAAAGGATAGTTGTAGCACATATACAGTAAGTGTTACTTAATGCTGTACATTAGAAAAGGTGTTAAACAGCAAGATATCATGAGGATCTATAAAATTACCCAGCTTCCTTCAACATGGTAAAGACAGAGCCGCTTCCTGTACCTCTGTATTTCAATTCTATATTTCATAGCAGAGGTGCTCAGAATGCTAAATAAATAAGCATGTGTCAGAAAACACAGTACTCAAAATCGACTAAAACTGGCTTATTTTCCATCCTGCCCAAAATATGCCTTAACTAGTAATTTCTCAAGAGAAGCGAAGAAGCACCTTGCTTAGAAAGATGGGGCTTATGCAGGAATGCAGAATGGAAAGTCTGCTGTGAACTGCAATCTTACTGTGTTAAGTGCAGAAAAGTAAACTGATGTGTTTGAACTCTGGTCGATATCTTAAGGCTGACCTTTAAGATTGCTCAATAGTGAAACAATACATGTTGAACATTAATTCTGCTCTTGCACACTAGACAGCTTGAAAAAAATTGCCTCAGCAGTATGAAACTCTGAATCGTGTTGAAGTGTTTTTCCAAAATTGGATTGCTGAAAAAAATAAAAATCTGATAATCCAGTGTCAAACACATAATAAATATAGTGATTAATTATTGGTTCTGTCCAACAACAAGGACCATTTTTAATGTGCTTAATGCCATAATTGCCACTAATTAAAAGAAGATAGCATTAATGTGAGGACATGATCTGCCAGGATTTATGCATTTGCAAAAAACAAAAAATGGTCTGATTTTTGTTCCAGAGTAAAATTTACTCCAGATTTTCTGAGAGTAATTGTAAAAAATGTGAAATTGGAAGGCAACTTTGGGATGTTTAGCTGGATTGTATTTGAGGACAAGAAAGGGGAAGTGTTTGTTTTATAGTAGAATATGAATACATACTGTATTAAATGTCATATTGTTTATTTGAAGCCGTTTTAGTGATTTTTGTTGAAATTGAACTGATGAATGTTGTAGTACACAAAATTGTCATAACTACAGGATAATAAAATAATTAGAATTAGAAACACATCCCAGTTAAGTACAAATATACAATCAGAAAATAAGAAAATAAAGGTAGAAATATACTGTAGCATAAAAAATTGAAATTCCATTCCTTAAATCCTGCGTCTGGCCAACTATTCAATTCTGCTATGCCTTTGAAAGTTCTTTTATTATAAAATGGATTGTTGGAGTGTGGAACATGTGCCCCAGTCATGTTGCTGAAACTTCAAACCTGGATCCTTTCATGAAAATGCTGGATGAGATCCTTGGATCAATTAACTACTAACTGCCAAAAGGACTAGAATCCAAATGGCCTTATGTTCTTATGTTCTTAAGTTTTATTTTGGGGCCATTCATATTATTAAAAGAGCATATCTAAACCTTCCCATGACATAAAAAATAATTGTTTAGGAATGAGCCCTCTGGACACAGAAGTGTTAATATCCCAAAGGGCTAGGTTTGGTAGTCTGGGGAATCCAGGAGCAGGAGGATGATAAGAGCTCCATACAAGGGGAAGTGTTTGTTTAGTTTGGTGAAAGCGTCTATAAAGACTAGTCAAGTGAAAACTCATGTGGGCTCTTTCAGCTGAAGTGGAGCTAAGAAGAGGATAAGTCTCACAGTATTGCAAGTGGAAACAAGTTTCTTTTGACATTTTTGCACGTAGCTGAAAGTCTTCATGGTGCATGATTTTGATTACTAAGAACACTTTATTTGGCTGTCAATTGTATCCAAATCAACTTACATTTCTACCCATTTGTGAAGGTGGGAATTTTATCGGGTGGGTATTTACAGGAAGACAAAAGATGATGTGTTGTTTCAGTAAGGTGAGACAGTAGGTGATGAGCAGTTTCATCCTATGTCTAGAGACATTTTGCTATAACTTTGATCTTCCTTTATCACTCTAAACTAGCCCTTTGTGAGTTGTTTCCAGTGTGACTTTAGCACATAAAGTGTCATCTGAATAAACAGAGAAACTCGAATGATCAGAAGCAGGTACTAAGCTAAAATTTGAAAGTCATGCACATATCAGTTCTTTTCACTTCTTAGCACAAATTTAGTTTAGAAGATAATGCGAAATGTGAAAAACATCTGATTGAGGTAGTGACACAGTACTTCGTTTCTCCTTCTTTGAAGAAGGCAATTGCTCATGTTTTTTTTTGCCTTTTGCAGACCGGTGCTACATGAAAATCTTTTAAGCTAATTGAAGAAATATCACTTTTACAGTTAATAGGTATTACGTCATTAGGAACAGATTGTAGATTGCTTAATGACACTTGATTACAGCAGTAAATTAAGTACACTGGCAACAGATAAACACTAAAAGTGAAGAGCTTTACACATAATAGATGTACAGTACCCAGATCAGAGAAAAATTCAGATGGTACAAACACTTCTTGAAACCCTTCAAAACTGGTGGTGTTCCTTCTAATTTCTAATCCCTCCTTTGTGTTTTCACAAAGAATTCCACTGCAAGGGCTCAGCTTCGTAATCAAATCAGGGAAATGTGGTTTTGAGTCAAGCTGACACGGTTTCTCAGCTGTAACATGACCCGCTTAGCTGTCTCTGTTCTGATTGAAGTTGTGCAGTTAAAACCACATGTGCAGAGGCCTGACAAGGCTGTGTTTTTGTCTTCCCTTGCCTTTCTGTACAGATTCACATTTGCATTCGGTCTCTCCTCCCTCTCCTTTTTTTTCTTTAGTCTTCATAGCTGTTGCGCACGAAAGAGGAATAGATTTCGCATTTTCAGCAGCGTGTCATGAAACTTTTCTCTTTTTACAGTCAAAGAGTCTCTGTGCTACCTTTTAATTAAGAGGCTGAACTCTCTCTCTTGAAAGCCTGTGATAGTCAGCAAGGAGAGGAAAAGGAGTGATTAATGATGTGAAAGTAAATCTAAAACCACTCCTTATGAACTGTGGCTCCATACAGCCATATAAGTATGCAACAGATTTACACAGGTACTTCACTGTCACTGGATGTGTGCTTCATTGATTTTCTGCTGTTTCTATAGGACCTGTCTGCTGTGCTTTAAACAACTACTGGGACTGCTTCTATAAAACTTTGGATTTACTGGTAGTTGAATTTTTATTGGCTTGCTTTTGATAAATTGATTATTCACAACATCCTGTTAGAAGTCACTCCTGTCAGTCTAAGAGTGACTTCTATTGTTGCATAAACACTAAATAACTTCACTAGTGAACAAGTTGAATGAGTGATGAGGTGGTTAAACCTGTCGATTGTCAAACCTGGTGACACACATGATTGAAAACAAAGGAACAAATATCGTCCACTTGTCAAGAGCTCTTTGTGCTATCACCAGGCTGTATGCTGGACTAAGTTAGTGCACTGTGTTTCTCACTATCTGGAGTGCTCTGGGTCAAGCAACTTCTAACCTGGCAGGACAGACTGTCCATGAAACAGTGCAAAACTGACAGGTGCTGCAACCCACCGACTGACTTAGTGCTCACCGGGCCTTTTCCAAAGCTCAAATTCCGAAGACCATCTCATCTCAGAAGATCCTTCTGCTTGTTTCTTTGGGACTAACATTCCCGTGTTTCCGCTGTGTCTCCCACTGATCACATTCTTCTTCATGTAAAACATTTTTTATCTAAAGAAGTGGCTCTACTAAGACTATCCATATCATCCCTCTTCTCCTGTGAAACAGAAAACTAAAAATAAGGAAGGTATATGTGCATAAGGCACAGTATGTCGCCACAAAAGACTCGCAAGAGCACTTGAATGTTTTTTTTAAAGCATACTGTAGTACTCTTACACAATTGCTTATGAAAGTGTAATAAACACAAGCGAGGAACTCACTGGAGGCTTCTGATCTAAGCTGCTGTTTTTTACCTGTGACTCTAGTGATTTGCTGGCACGGTTTTTGAAGTCCTTTCCAATAACTTCACAGACTAACAGTCTGGACGGGCAGAAAGGGCAGTGTAGCTGCTGACCTATGGGGTGAGCAGCTGGAACCAACTTCTATGAACAGCATGTACCTTCAGAAAACAGATGGGCTCTCAAAGCTACTGCAGGACAAGGGAGAGTCGGCTCAGAGAATGATTGTTGTGCTTGTCAATTCTACTACAGTAAATAGCCGAAATCACTGCTTCTTAGAGCACACAGAGAACAAAGTGTTGGCAAGCGCACCACAGTGTTTCAGGTGAAAAGCGATCAAGGGGAAGAGATTTCTGGCAGGCTGAGGCTTTCTGTGTCATTCCCACAGTGCGACGGTGTGAGTGAGTGTGTTTGCACTGGGCTCAGCTGGGATGGAGGAGATAAACGGAACTGTCACGTTATGTAACAGTGCTGATAATACTCGGGCTTCTTCCTGCCCCAGACTTAGACTCTGAACGGTGAGGGGCTGGCGAGCTCCCAAGTCCTCTCTCTTTCCTTCCCTCTCTTGTCCCCTCCTGCTCCCCGACAGAGATCATCCAAGAGGAAGGCAGGTTCAGGAAACAAACCCTGTGAACACCAGCAGAACCCCTTTTATTAAATGATGTATTATCCACTCAAATAATTTTAAAAGACGGTGAAATCCAGGAAGGGTTTGTAGTAGAGTAGTGGATGTTTTGGATCTGAAGTGGTGTTATGTTCACCACAAAGGGAGGGGGTATTTTCAAAAGAGAATTGTTCTTTGGGTGGAAACAGGAATTTCACTGCCTTTTAACAAGACGCTCTGCTTTATCCTCTTTCAAGTGACATTTCCTGTACAGTTTCCAGTGTTAGAACCAGAGCGACTTGGCTAAAGCACATTTCTGTTGTGTGTGTATATATATATGGTGATATTATGTAATGCTACTTTAGCCACAATGTCAATTTCAAATTTGAACAATTCACAGGTCATTTTTGTACCTTTTGCTCAGTGAAGTCTGAACAGCAGGTGTCCAAGAGTAACAGTGTGGAAAAAGTTAAATAGATCCAAGACAATCCACGCTTTTCAGTAAGTTTTTAATGCTGTCTATTTTTACTTCATTTTACCGTGTATTCATAAAGCATTGTGTCCAGATGTTTTTGTGACTAATGCTAAATGATCATGTGAATCGTCCACCAAAGCAAAGAAAAAAAGACAACCAAAAAGCCCCAAATTCTATTATTTTTAATTTAGCTTAAATTCACAATACAGATCAGTGGAATTCGTCCAGGATCTGTCCATAAGTATTACTAGTTTAGGGGATGATAAGAGCTCTCGGTATGACAGGGGCATTGCTCTGCTTTGCATAGCATTGCAAACAGTATATGTACAGTAGTGTAAATGAAGCAGTCAATTCTACACATTTATTAAGCAGTTTTCTGAAAAAGATTGCAAATAGCAACTAAGTCTTCCATCCTTATCCGGGAGAGTAGACGTGATCATGTCCCCAGTTTCTTTCTTCTTGCACACGTTCCTCCAGGGGCTCCCACCCTTGACTTGGGGCCGCCACGACTGCTGAGTTTTGTTCTGCCCGAGCACTCAATTAAATAATTAATATATTAATAAACCTAATGACAGGTTTAATTTGACTTCTTCAATTGCATTCAGTTCCTGACCATGCAGGAGGTTGCCTTTTAACTATCATGTTTCTTAAGTGACTTAAACTCTCCAAACTTGCAGTCGAAGTGGGAAACTTGCAGAGCTTGCAGCCCAACAGCCTGCTGGTTCAATTACGGTAAAGAGTAAAGAGCTCAGCCGCGATACGTACCGGCGGGAGTGGGGTTCCCCGGGACCAGGAGTGGGGAACCCTGTGCCGCTCTTAGGTGAGGTTGAAAACCAGATGGTTAGAGAAGAGGAAAAAGAGCACTCTGTGTCTGGCTCTTCTGCCTTTCCTCTCCCCTCATCATCATCATCCTTGCAGCAGGACTTGTGTTGTTCCTTCTTCCTTTTGGGGGCAAGGGGGGTGTCTCAGCTAGCCTTGCGTCCATGACCAGGCTATGGTTCTTGGCACCAAAACTGGTAACGCCAGAAACCTACAGTACAGTACTTGTCCAAACTAGAAATAAAAAAATAACTTTGGATTAAGGCGAAATCTGAGCTGTACCAGAGCTCTGGGCTTTGCAATGCTTGTTTGCATGCTCAGTGCGCAATATGAAATTAGCTGCAGGCTTTACATGATCAGCCCAACTGTTGGAGTTCATTGTAGTGTATCAAAACCTATATGGCAGTATCCATTTTAATATAAACAAATCAACATTAGACCTCATAACAACATTTGAGTCTTGCGTCTGGTGGATAGTGTAGCCTACAGGCATTTCTAGAGAAGCCTGGTTTAAAAACATGCAATAATGCTGATAACTAGACGGATAAAAACATGTCTTTGAGGTATTATACAGTATATGCAATCGCGCACAGTATATACTGTATAATGGAGTGTTTTAACCCTTGAAGAAGTATGATACTCTTCTTTTTTTGCTCAGAGTTTTTGTAGTTGTTAATGTGAATCTGTTGTTGGGAGTTTTTTTTCTGTCCTGGCCACAGAAAGAGCTTCTGTATTTTTTTCTTCAGCCAAGGAAGAGGAAGCATGTGAGCCTTGCGCCACTCTATCGGTGTCTCCTGGTAAACACCCAAGGCACAATCCCCTGTGACTCTGCATTTTTGTTTTCTGGAATAAGCATGTCAGATAACACCTAATTACAGTAGAAGCAAGAACTGAACACATACCATACATTAGGGCTAAAGAAATATAGCATAGTGAATACCAAGAATCCAAGAAAAGCCAGGAATATACCTTTCTCTCAGTAGCACTATAGCTGGGCTGACTAGAGGTGAATTTTGACCTGCAAATGCTTTTTTCCATTTTTTCCAATTCCTGTTTTAATCTGGGAAGCATATCAGTCCACCATCAACAAACTAATGGTTGTGCTGATACGTAGTAAAAGACACTTTGTTAGAGACTCATTCTCTGGAATTCAATGCACTTCACTATACTTGGAAGTAGTATATGTGTAGTACAATTAAACTCTTTTGGCAGTGGTGATCCCAGTACTGTTTCATTCTCTTGGAAATGGGTTGCATCTGCTCTTTCTGTCCAGTTCTCTCTTCACTCAGCCATGTGGCAGAAGATGTTTAGTGGTTAAACTACTTGGGCTGTGAAGTCAGTCTGTTGCGTAATCTACCCATGAATCTGTCAGGCTTTGCAGTGAATCTATCAGATCAAGTCTGGCAGCAGAACTGTTTTAGGTTAATCAATCATTTGCATAGCAATCCAGCTGAGCCAGTTGATGTGTTGTGCCACAATAAGGCAATTGAATCAAGGTGATTGTTTTAAAAAAATCGGTTCCTCTCCAGCCTGCAAAATACAGAAATAAGTGAAACATGATTCACCAGCCAACTTCAGTTTGCCAGGACTGGGAAGTTTTATGCAACCTTGACTCACCAAGTAAACTATGCAGAGTTCATTGTTTAATTGATTCCAGATCTGTGTTTTCTTGGGGTCTTTGCACAAACTGCAGATCTGAGCATTGTAGCAGACTTGTCCGGAATTCCACTGCACAGACTTTGTCAACCCTCTTCAGGAGTGTAATGCTAAAACACTGGATTGCTGTGGTTTAGCCCACTGGGTTTTTTTTTTCCTGCAAAGGTGTGATCACACACATTGGCAGAGACTGGCAGAGTTTACGAGCCTTGGGAGTCTTTCATAGTCTCAAGTCTCATACTCTGCCATTCAGTACCCACTCCTTTACAGCCAGTCGTGTTTCTAAGAGGAACAGTGCAATCTCAAAAGCAGTATAGAGAATCCGGCCAAGTGATCTTTACTGTTTTTAATATATGACACTTACATCATTGTATTAGCATTGCTTTTATTAAAAGATGCAATCAAGGGTTGCAAAGGATATTGAGTATGGCACGTTTTTGCGGCATTGACTACACCATACTTGTAAGCACTTCAAAAGTTCAAAAGGTAAGATTACACCACAAAAATGAGGCTAACTTATAGAATTTGTGGGAGAATACACCCTTATCATAAATGAAGGAGGCAAGTAAAGGGAAATGCAGGGGCAGCAGATGCATATTGGATGATATCTAGCTCGTTTTTTTTGTAATGAAAACGAAGGTCTAGGTCTGCTTCCCTAGGTGGTATAGTTCCCATCAGCAAAACCCACCAACATGCCCTCAGGCAGAGCAGAGGCCAGGCCAGGTATTAATGAGCTTTTGCCCTCGAGCAGTTTCTCCCCGCCTTGATCAGTTTTAAAGAATGGCTGATTGCTGGGGCATTGTGGGTGGTAACTGGCAGACGCTGGACAGTGCACATTCCTGAAAGTGCTGGCACCCTGGCTCTAAACTGAGGGAGTGCACCGAATCTTCTCCCTGCCAAGTCTTCAGACAAGTGTGAGCACTAAATTTCAAAGCGATATCCTTGACAAGCAAGCACAGTTCAACACGCGAGATTTATTAACCCTAATAAATCAGCGAGCAGCATTGCTTTAAATACGGGATGCTGATTCCTTTGTCTGCTGCTGCAGATGGAGGATTTCTGCTTCCAGCTTTAGTCATCCAGAAAGACCTCATTAATTGGTTCATTTAAAAATCTTTGGCATGCTGTGACTTACATCTAAAGGTGTGAGTGTTATGCATACTATTACTTATATAATTGGTTATACAGTATATATGTTTTTTTTAGCAATATAATAAGGCATATCTCTAGAGCCTGGAGCTGGGATCTGAATGAGAAGGGCTAGCAGCTACTCGAGACTCTCTCGCTGCTGACACAGTGTGCTGAGCCATCAAAAGGTGTCTGGAAAGCCGAAATGAAATCCCTTGTTAATTCCAGTTTGAAATTAAAAGCGAAGTGGCGGATTTCAAGGCTTGACGGATGCTGCTGTTGCCGCCGCCACCGCTGCTGTTGTTGCTGGACGAGCGCCAAGAGCCATTTTTCTGGGGAATTAAGCTGTTTGTTCTGTAGTGAATTGCAGGTTTGCATCTCATCAGTGCCGCGCTCTATACTTAACAGCCAGACAAAACAGTATCAGATGCAGTTCATTTACAATTTGTCTCCCCCTCCTCCCCCCCACTCCACATCGCTTGAATTACTGTGCAGAGGCAGGGCCAGAGTGGCACAGCTATGGCAAAGGTGAGGGGCTGGTTGCCAGTTGTCTCATGGCCAGGGAAAAGGCCAGGAATAGGAATGGTGCCTTTCATCAGTGCTGGATTACACACAGAAATGGCACTTTGATCTGTTGGCACTATCCCTTTGTAGGAGGTGATGGTTCGTGGCAGCATGATTGATGCACATCGCTCTACACAAGTTTGGATTCATTTACATTGCATGCTATTGATGATCCCAAAGCTGCTCATAACAAGCGAGGAGGCTGACAATGGACAATTACTTGTTTTTTTTCCCCTAAAGTCCAAATGAAACACCAAGATAGGCAGAGACTGTGCTCCAAATTCACAAAGCTTCTGTATCAATGGATGCACACCTACTGCATTCTGACGGGCCTCCTGTGTTATATGTGCTGGCATGTGACTGTAGAGAATCATTTTCCGTAGCTTGAAGGGACAGCAGCTACTCACTCTGGGCAAGCTGTTGACTTGCATTACTAACCAGGAGATCATTATTAGCAACAGGAATTAATTGAACATGTCATGGGTACCAATCAGGCAACGTGTGTATAAATTTCCTTCGTTCTCACAGCGGTACACAGACCAGAGCCTGATGTACAACAATATATCAGAATGTATCTATAATATTGTATATTTTATCAATAATTCTTATTATTATTTTGAATTAATATTAATATTATATTAATGCCCTCTACACAACTTCAGACTATTTATATTCTTTATTATTCTGTTACTGGTATGTTTAACCTCCCTTCATCACTTTGTACTGTATGCCCCTGAGATCACCCTGGGGCTTGTCATGCTTTGGGGATGCAGTCTAAGGCCTCTGTGTGGTAAAAGCTTGCATTGTAGGCATCACGTCAATATTTCATCGTCGGGTGGTGTTTCCCATTCCCAGTCAGGCTGGTGACTGTGGCTTTTTGAAAATATTTGTTGCAGTGCTGTTCTTGCAACATTTTTCACTATAAGAGCTCAAATATTCTAAAATACATTATTTGGGGAATAATGTGGAGAGTGATATTCAGCCTGTTCTGCTTAACTGATAGCACTGAACAAAATCTCGTTAACCTGTTTCTTGAGCTATCCCAGTCAATCAATTTCTAGCAAACTAGGTAACTAGGCTAGTTAGATTTTTCCATTTCTGGACTTTACCTGTATGTGTATAAAGAGTGCCTCTCTTTGTGAATACCGCATAGCCACAAATTCTTTGCTGACCTCCATTTCGAGTTGCAAGATGTTTTTGTGTTTAGTATGTTCATCTGAAACAGAATATATTATTCTCAAGGGGGTGACACATTGACTGGAGAATTGGGGGATTTCTGCTTATCGTATTGAAGAGTGTGGGAAGGCACAAGTCCTGTTGTGCACCCACAGACCGGGTGAGGCTCTTTTTTTTTGCCATTCATTTCTCCTCATGGTTTGGTTCTGAATTTTTCTGGTGGCATCTGTTAACGCTCCTACATTTCGTTCTTTTGGGAGAGATTTGGTTTGGAGGAGGGCAAGACTGTGTGGATGTTATCTTGATGTTTACCTTTAGAGAAACATAGCACACAACCCCCTCCACCTCCTTGTCCCTCACTCTTTTTGAAAGCCCTAAAAAAACGATTAGTCGTTTCTGCCAATTTTCCAGTTCCAGTCAGCATGAGCTCCTCCTACTGTTCAGTGGACCTCACTGCAACCTGTCTGGGAGCACTGGATGACAATAAGAGGAGACTGGAGAGGCAGCGCTTTACTCCAAGGGCCATGACCCAGTTCTGTCACAGCTCATTTGCATTTGGGCTGCAATGCCAGCTTGTGAATGGCAGCTGAAAAGCACTTTCAAGCTACAGGCAGGCTGTATGTTCATGAAATCAGGGGGCCAAAGAGCCATAATCTCACACACAGAGTCTCTTGCCTCTCTGCTGCATCTCTCACACATATGCACACAGCCACTGGGTGTGCAAAGTTTTAATTGTTTTGCACCCTTTTTCTTCTATTTGCGACACTCCAGTAGAGGTCAATATTAAAAGTCTGTCTTTTCTGAAGTCATGCATATACAGATTCAGATCTATACAGCTAGGATGTCATTTTGTATTTCAAATATTAAACAATGTTGATATTTGTCGGTTCATAATACTCCCTTACCATATATAAAGTTTTCTGTACTGGATTGGTCTTAAACCTTAATCTCCTTCACACCGCTTGTCATTATTGCCTTGTAAAATATGCACTTTCCCCTTTGTGATGTTATTTTGTTTTCTGCTTCATGTGGAGTTGTGGAAAACTGTTATTGAACATTCCACCTCACAAACCATTGTTTTAGGACCCAGATTTCTTTTCTTCTAAGTTGCTTATCAGTTTGTGCTGCATAAGTGAGAAATCCTGGAATTTAAAGAAACAAATAACATGTTTTGCATTCCCGAAATAACCACTCACCAGCTTAAATATAATACAGAGGCTGGGCTGTTTTGATTAATAAGAATATCACTTTTTACCTTTCACCTATAAAAGATGGGTTCTTATATTAGTTTTCTAGGCAGCTTACTGGTTAGGCGTGTTAAACCAAATTTTCAGCTAAGATTTAAAACTCTAGGGGCATCTTGATTGTGATTATAAAAGAAGGATCATTTTTATGTTACAGATCATCTTCTTTGTTGGCTGCCTCCACTGTACTGAGCACATATAAAAATGATTCTATTTTTCCTTTAGGCAGTGAGGTGGGAGTGAAAGTGTCCATGTTGTTTTTTATATTACAATTATAATCTTTGTAGAGTATAGCAGTAGACCATGTACAGTAAGTTGGACGTTAGGAGCTCCAGTCTTTCCACGATGTTGCACGAGGCATTGGAAATTGTATCTTTAACACTTCGACAGCTTCTGAATATTAAAGGTGGCCTCACAGGGTGTGAATAAAAAAAATGTCCATCATGAAAAATTATGATCCGGTTCAAGTTCTATTCTGACTGTGCAAAGTAACGTCAATGGATAGTTTGTGGTTGAGGTTCTGATGCCTCTCTCTGGAAGACCGTTTTGACACTGACACTCAGAAATGTGGGTGGGTTTACATTAGGTCATCCATATCTCCTGACCTGGATCATGAGATTCTTACTTGTTGGCATGTCAGAACAGTCCTGTAATCCCATATTCATCCACACACATTTGAGATTTTAAAGCAATCTTATATTTATTTCACCTGAAGAATTTAGTTCCTTTATCTTATGAATTGAATTACTGTATAAAAATCCCTTGACAAGGATGCTATTTTAGAGCAGAATAGACACCAAAACGAATTTACACCAGTACTTCCCTGAGTTGTGCTCTGACTTCTCCCTACACACCTGACACTCTTCAGAGTCCACAAAATAATTCATATTGAATGTGTACTGTGACAAGTTTCCAGTGCTTAGGGCTGATTTACATACTAATTTGGTATGTTGTACACGAGTTATCAAAAATTATAACCACACGGTCAGATGAATTCAATCTCTCCTGCTTATTTTATTTGTGTTAGATATTGATATCTTATGCTACGCTGGGCTTATCCCTAGGGGCAACAGTGCTAGTTACTGACTGTAGGTGTGTGAATTCTGAGAATAAGAATGAAGCTTGATTTGGGAAGAGCAGAGAACAGGTTTCTGAAATACCTCTAAGGGAATTATTCTTGTATTGACCTAACTCTGGTGTGGAGTGAGCTCACCAGCAAATTTGCTATTGCTTGTATAATCATTTTCCATAAAGCCCTTTGAGGGGTGAGGCAGGGGCCTGTTTTAAAAATTGCTTTATCCCAGTAGATGTGCTTTGTAAAGGTTTGGTAGGGTGATACCTGTGTAGTCCAGGCTTAGAAACCAGTTGACCCAAATTGTAAACTAAATAGCTAGAGAGGTGTTGGAAGATATGGAAAACAGAGAAGCAGCCTGGTGTGTAAAATGAATAGGCAGTAGCCTCAGACCTACACCTGTAGAACTGCTACATTATGAATTGTAGCCTGAGGGTCAGGCAGGCAGCTGAATCATTTCAGCTACACCTTTTAATGCTGCTAAAAGCAAGCACATGTTTTAGCAAATACAGCAGAATTCATACATCATAGCAGACAGTAATTGGAAATGCAGTAGAACATAATACCCAAACTACCTCACGTTTAAAAACTGCAACACTGTTCCAAGGTCTAAGTCACCCCTAGTCCTACAGAACTGTTGTCAATGCCATTGTTAATGTTGAAGACGTAAGTTAAACGTAAAAGCACATTAAAGAAGGCTTGGTGGGGTCCAGATAGAAGTGTGAAGGGGTGTTTTTCCAAATTCGCTGTAGCTGGTTTTTAAAAGGGAATGGATGCAACCAGGAGCTGCCCAGCTCTCCCTCAGTACAGTTCATGCCTCTGTGTCATAAATTGTCCTTCTCAAGGTGCATGTATTGACTCATCAAGGAGTTTTCCCGAAAAAAGTCTAAAGACTCCGACTCTGGCTTGTCTTGACCCGCTTTGCCAACAGCTAGGCCATCAAGCAGAGGAATACAGCCATTGGGAACGTCTCACCTGCTTAGTGATCAACCATCACGAACCATTTTGTTACAAGTTGCAGGAGCTGCTCTAAACAGAAGCATGACAGTGTGGCCGCATGTGCTTTTGCTGGTTTTAGTTTTCTTGTGCAGCGTCCGACCGTATGGAAGGGGTTGTGGTCGTTGCAACGATTCCCTTCGTGTGGTGGTGTCTGTGAGAGAGGATCAGTGAGGTCTCTAGGTTTATCAAGTTCTGGAACTTCACAGAGGCTCAGAAGAGGTGCCACTGTGTCATTCTGTGCTTTCCTGCTTTCTCAAAAACAGGAGAGCAAGCTTCCACACTGAAATATGCTGGGTGTAGGAGTACACATGGCTATTTAGGGTTTGCTACTTTGCCGAAGGAAGAACCTGTCCTCTAGTGTGGCTTGCACACAACTCTGCAGCAACACGCCATTAGTGACGCCCTCATACTTGTCCACCCCAAGGCACACGTGTCTGACCAGATTCTTGCCACTTTCTACCAGACTCCCAGCTTGTAAGTGGGTAATTTACCTGGTCTATCTCTTGACACACCAGTCCGCTCGAATGGGTCAGTCACGGTTGCAGCCAGTGCCATCAAGTATTTCCTGCCGCTTGTTTTCCCAAGCCTTTCAAAGTTTGATTAGCCTGGTTAGATTTTCTTTCACCCAAATATAATGGGGTCAGGAAGAACTGGAGTGCCCAGCTTTTGCGAGCGCTCTGTAAAACAAAGAACTGAAATAACTTCACATGTAAGAAAGTAAAAAGCAAACTGCACCGAATAGAAAAGGCATGTGCTTAAGAACAAGTCACATTTTGCACATTAGTGAAGTGCCCTGGAAAACAATCAAAATTTGTATCTAAGATAAGCATCAATTTGGTTTGCCTCTGTACTTCTTAGCTTGGAGCAAATACAGTATAATCGCATACCAATGGAATTACATAATATTCAGTTGACTGTTATGTTAACATTATAATCTGAAATCTGTATGCATCTTAGAAGACAAAGCCTTTATAAAGTTCCAACTCTTAAACGATTAAACCATTATTTTTTTAAAAACACAGTAGACAGCATGATCTTCAGATTCTGAGTAGCAATTATATCAGCCAAGAGATACATTTATTTGCTCAGCTGAGCCTAACTCACGAGTCAAATAATTTTTTTTCATGCTAACTGTTTTGAGTTAAAGGTTCTTCAAAGCTGAAGGGCTAAGTGCTGTAACAGGGGAAGGTAATTAGTTTCTTAAAAGACTGTCCATTTGAGAGGATTTAAATCTTTGTCACATATCAGTAGTTCACTTCACTGAGTGTATTATAAAAGCAATTTTAAATGGAATGGATTTCACTAGTTACTGTAAAAAATAATAATCTAAGTGCTAACATCAATAGCTAGTATGACTAATAAAATTACATTTAAAAGTTCCTCGTTAACTGAACCATGGGATACATTAGACACTTCCTCAAAGTGTGGGCAAACACACATCTAAGCAAGAGTTTTCTGGAGAAAGGAAAATGATTTTCTAGAAATGGAATGAGTAAAATGTGAGAAGAAGATGAAAATAATAGGAAGAAAGAAGTGCTACAATATCGATACATCAGTTTCAGGGCCTCCTCTGAATTTCAGCTGTAAACACAGCCTTATCTGACCAGCTAGGAAAGGGAGAACTCATTTTCCCAGAGGTCCGGGGGGCTGGACTTTGCGATGCAGAGATCTGGACAACAAAGCCAGAGTTTGGTGAGTCATCTCTGCCAAGTGGGAAACCTTCACAAGGTACAAGTGAGGTCACAGTTTGTGGAGGTGGTCTCTCAAGTGCTGGTGAAGAGGAGTGCCGGCCCATCCTTGCTGCGGAAAAACCAGCATGTAGATGGGATTAAAAAATATGAAGGACAGACTAATGAGGTGGATTTTCTTGGCATTCTGCTCATGGATACGTCTTCCCAGTACAATATCTGGCTGGACTAGACTTTCCTGTCTGAGCCCTGAAGCTGGAAGAGAAGGGGGGGGGAGGAATGGGGGAGGTGGGGGGATGTGTTCTTGCAGAGAACGTTGCCATGGTTACTAGGGAATTCTGGCAAGTAAATATGGAGCTTTTCATTCACTACAGTATGGAGGAGAAATTGTGACTGGGAAAAGGGAACTCTTGCTGTTGTGCTGTAGATACTTACCTGAAATGCTATGAGTTTCCATGGACTATCTGCTCATGAATAAATACCCCTCCTGTCCACCCAGTTTTAGGGACTTGCCCGTATTAAAGGATACGGAGAAAAAGAGTTTATTTTGATCTGACGTTGCACAATGTTTTGAAATGACAGCCTCGTCTGCAGCTGAGAAGAGCTGCTTTTGACACAACAAAACTGAGGAATTAATTTGATTGTTGGGGAGGCAGTAATCAGAAGAACACTGTAGGTTCCCACTGTCAATCTCTCGTCATCAGGGGCAGTAGGATCCTGGCAGCCTTCTTCTGTTTGAATAGCTGAATTGATGTAATTATATGCTTAAGTGAACATACTTAACCTATTATTCCCAGGTACTGCTGATGATTTAAAAGATACCTTTATTGAAGGTGCAGTGCACATAAACTCCAGGCTGAAGCCTGGAAGAATCCTTGAACTCTTCAGCTCAGTTCATTAAATTATATAAAGAAACCATGATCTTGGATGAAACGGAAAACACTGTTAGACACCTCTACCAGCAGATCTGTGTTAGGAGGGACTATGAAACAACGTTGCTCTCTTTCATATGAATTGAACATTATTCAGTGGGATTTTTCAAAGCGCATAGAAGGAATTTATCAATCGAGCGTCAGGGCTTCAACCAGGGGGTGACCAAAGTCCTAAAAGGTATTGGACTAAATTAATCCAATGGGTTACTTCAGAAAAGTGAAATTCAAGATCAATGAAATGAGGACTCGGGGACACAGAAATTAAGAGGCGGTAAATTAAGAGTGAGATTAGGAAACACTTTTAGAAACAAATGGTGGATGTCTGGTACGAGTGTCCCAGGCTGGCTTAATCAAGTCTTTCAGACAACATCCCTGGATCAAATAGCTATAGTCCCTGAGTGAGTATGTTCAGACAACACTTGACGTTGCGGGCTCAATGTGGTCATCCAGCAGCAGTGTGTAATAAATACTGTTTCTATTTTTGGTTTCTATATTTTCATCTAGCCCTTTTCAAATTTAGAATGATTCGTTATTTTCTCCCACTTCTCCCTTATCTTCATCTGAGCTGTCTGAAAGGGGAACGTGTGCTGGCAGCCCCACAAAACCAGTATCTCGCCTTGGAAAGCAGGGCAGGTGACCGGAAGTGGCCTGCCTTGCTTACAGACTTGCACTGTGCCTTGTACTGTCTGGAGAGCAATCCTGAGTGGGATCCAAGAGGGGTGGAAGTCCCTGCACGTCTGTGGAGGGCTGCTGCGGTTGCCATGAGCTCTGCTGATGAAAGCTGTGCTGCTCTGTGTGTTTCAGTGGCGGAGGAAGGCCTATGGGAGAGCGGGCTGTCGTATGAATGCAGGACACTGCTCTTCAAGGCAATCCACAACCTGCTTGAGAGGTAAGCCGGCTTACAAGGCTCCCTGACAGCCGCGCGAGGGCCATAGGAAACATTCTACCAAAATAATGAGCCACTTAGCAGGGATAGGGGGATTAAAGATTCGTTTCAAGGATGTTATTTCATTAGCTCTTTCCTCTTTACTGTCACAGATTTTCTGAGCGATGTCTTGGTTATTTAGAAAGCTAATTAAAAATCGAGGGCCAAGCGAAAGAGAACGTCGATTCCCAGAGAAAGTTAAAAAGAGACGGACGGGGTACAAAAGGACGAACTTGTCCCAGTGTGTGTTTTTTAAGTGCTTATGCTCATAATACTTATTATGATCCATTTGATGTTTAAAGAATTGTATTCAATATGATCATTCGTAGAGTGCCATAAATTAAATTACAATTTGATGGGAAAGATGAATACATCAACTTCGCACATGCCTTTGGTTCCCATTTTAATTTCTTTAATGCCTTCTCAGTATATCATCATAATATGTGCATTTAGGCTTGCCAGGATAGGCTCTGGGTCCCCTGTGACCTCCTGTTGGATAAAGAAGTTTGAATTGGATGGATGTATCTTTAGAAAAACAATTTTATGGACTATGAAGCTGATTGTCAACCCATTTGTCCCTCATAGAATGAATGACACATGCACTGTAGAACCTATACTGATGCATGATGAACACACAAAGGTCTAGGTTTTATATCGGTAGCTCATTATGCACATACAGAATGTTTTATTTGAAGAGTAAGCAGATATGTTTATTTATTGAGTAGTAGTACTGTTTCTTGGAATAACAACATACTGTGTGATTTCACAAATACTCCAGGCGCACAGTGTTTGTTTTTGAGTTAAGAATCTGTACACATTCTAATCAGAAAGACTACATTTTAATTAATGTTAGAACAGTGAAAGATGGGACCAGATCCTGCCTGGGAAAAGATATCTTGGTTGCTGTCAGCATGTTTGTAGGCGGCCTATCTGTGAGAGAAGTGGTCTCAAGAACAATGTGTTCTGCTTCTGCTGTCGGCAGAAAAGAGAAAGTAGGAAATGTTCCTGGGTGCAGGAAAATTAGTTCTGGACACTAATGTTCTAACTTAGACAATAAGTTCTGGAAGAAAGAGGGTTGTTACACTGTCCCAGGACTGTCACGTTCATCTGATCCATCTGTAATTGTTTTCAGTCGGCTGTAGCTACTGCACAAGAAATTCCAGGTAGAAATAACATGCACTTCAGTGGAATGACTGGAGCTTGCCATCTTGAAATTGATCTGCATACTAGGAGGCAGTGCAGGGCTGATGTCAGCTAAGAGATAAAACCACTGTCTTGTGTGGTCCACAGAACAACTGAGTCAATTGACCTTGACAGATTGAACTGAAGACAGTGTGTGTAGTAGTGAGCGATATGTTGACCTGTTGATGTTCAAGCTAGCTGGCAGATGTGTGAAGAGGAATCTCATCGGTGCCGATTGAGGGCAGCCTTACTGCTCAGTGAAACATCGTGATGTCCTAGAGCCAACTGTTTTTCCATTCCTGGAAGTCAATCTGGAAGTGTCAGCTTTCCTATTTGAGTTTTTCCTCACTTTCCCTCAAGGTATCCTACACTTGTGCTATGGGGGTTCCCTCTAAGCTCTTCACATCATATTAGCTCACAAAGCTGTGAGTCTGAGCTGGTAGAGAAGTCAGCACTAGCAGCAGTGAGTATTAGCATGCAGCCAATGAGGAAAAAGAAGGTCACCATCTGGGAGAGATCTGCCCTGGTATATTAATGGCTGTCAGGATCACCTGACTATTAAAAAGGAGTTTGTTTTTGTGATGTAGTTGTAGGTCCTGTCAGCCACTCAACTGGACTAGAGACGTGATTCTCTAGTTGCTGAGATGCATCATGGTAAATAAATGATAATTGCTGACCCTTTATTACTGTTTATGTAGGCTTTGTCCTTGTTTCTATTGTAGATAATGCACACATACTAGAATCTCCTGTAATAAAATAATGCATCTTCTTGTCAGTTTTCTTATTTTTACCTGTGTTGCAAAACTCAACATTAGGTATATGAAATGTTAATCAACTTTTGGAACAGATGCAGTCTTTTAACATTTAGATTTGGAAATGACCTGCACTTTACAAACCCACTGAGAGCAGAGCACTGCACTAAAAAGCCCTACTCTGGACATGCATTGGGAATCAGAACCAGTCCACAGCAAACCAACAGCAATTGTCTGTGAATGTGGAATAACAAAATGTAATTAAAGATTAGATTTATTGTTTATTAAAAATAGCTTTGTTGAAAGAAGTTTTTTATTAGATGAAACTACAGAACTAGTAAAACCTCATTTAGACTACTGTGTACAATTTGGGTCACATGTTCCAAAAAAAGAGTTTGCAGCTTTGTAATCAGTCCAAAAAATGACCAAATACATTCCTGGCCTCAAAGAAATGTTCTACTCTGCTAGGATAAAATAATTTAACTGTTTTTTAGTTGTGAACAGGCAACTACAAGGGAGCCTTCATAAACTTCAAAATGGACTTCTTCAAAATCATCAGTGAAACATGACCCTGAGGTCACAAATACTGTCTAATCTACATAAAAATACAAATGTAAACTGAGAGGAAGAATCTCTTTTCCCACAAAAGGTTGCGAGACTGGACCATACTACTCAGTCATGTTGTTGAAGGGACTAACCAGCTTAAATTGTTGGCTCAGTTACCTAACACCAAGCTTTATTCACAGAATGGCCTCCTCTTGTTTGTAACAATAATAATGTTCTCACCACAAACAAAATAAATTGTGTTCAAAGTCAGGGGAGGTAAAGACAGAAGATTAAATGCTCCTATCCCACTAGTGCTAAAATAAGACAACCCTCTCAGATCTGAGCACTTCATTGCTGTCCTTTTAACAATAAGCTTAACTGTTGCTTCGGTATTAACAATTTAAATACTTTTATCGAAGAAGTATTTACAATCAACAATATCACCAGACTCTTAAATATCACAAAAAGCGTTCATCTTTTTTCATAATTGCTGTTATTGTTAATATTGCTGTCGTAATGTTAGCAGTGGTTTTGAGTTGAAGGGGGTGAGAGAGATTCACACTGTAGTTTTTTCCCAGGTCTTGCAGGACAATGCAAGATTGCACATTACTGGGATTACAATGACACAATTTTAGTGTCAATGTCGTAATGTGTACTGCCTTTTCTCCTATTCTATTCAATTAGAACATCTTTGGAAAAACTCACTACTACCATCAACATGAAAGAACTAGATTACCTAGAAACAAACTGGTTGCAACTGCACAGGAAGAGAAACATATCCTACAGTTATCTGTCTTGAGGCAGATCAAGTCTGTCTGTCAACAATGTAAGGATCATGTTAAAGTAGAGTAGGGTGGAGTAGAGTAGGGCTGAGCGGTGGCTCTGTGGCTAAGGATCTTCGCCTGTGACTGGAAGGTTGCCGGTTCAAATCCTGCAGTTGGCAGAGGAATCCTACTCCGTTGGGCCCCTGAGCAAGGCCCTTAACCCCAACTGCTCCAGGGGCGCCGTACAATGGCAGACCCTGCGCTCTGACCCCAAGCTTCTCTCCCTGTCTGTGTGTCTGTGTCTCCTTGGAGAAAATCTAGGATATGCGTAAAGACTAATTCCTAATGCAAGACATTGCATAGGGCTAATAAAGAAACATTACATTATTATAAAGTGTTGTTAAGACAATGTGTAACATTATAAATTGTGAACCATGGTTCATACTGAAAAATGTATTCATCCATCCATTTTCTAATCGCTTTTCCAATACCGGATTGCGGGGGAACAGAAGCCTATCCTGGCAAACAATGGATACACGCTGGATTGGACTAGTCCACTAGTCCATCGCAGGGCAAACAAGACGGGGACATGCACACACTCACATTAGGGCCAGTTTTCCCAGATGCCAAATAACCTACCAATACATCCTGAAAACTGACGCACCTGGCAGAGATGCCACCTTTGCCGCCCTCTAAACCTATGGGTGGGTGTTTAAAATGTGTTTTTAAAATATTTGAATTTGATTAATTTAAATACATAAGATTTGAGCATTTTTTTGTGTCAGTATAGTAGTTCTGAAACGCAAGTATGCTTCATCAACAGGGAAACGAAATTGGCGTGAGCGTCACATTGGATTAAAAAGCTTTGGAAGCCATCCTGCATGAGAAGTGTCCTACAGCTTTGGTGTAGGAAGACTCCCGATGATGAGTTGTGTTCTCATCCTCCTTACAGGCATTGCGATGTGAGGGAATCTGCTTCCTAATTAACTCATGTCGCCAAACGGGCTTCTTTTCACAGGTGCTTGATGGACAAGGACTTTGTGCGCATTGGGAAATGGTTTGTCAAGCCATATGAGCCCGAGGAAAAGAACCTCAACAACAGGTAGGGAGTCGACAGATACAACTGTTAATGTCATTGTGCTCTGACTAGTAGTTACAGTGATAACTGAAAATCCCGGGGTCTGAAATTGTTGGAATGATGAGTGGACAGCTCATTAAAATGGAGAGTTTTCCACATTTTGGGTGGGCTTGATTAAATTTGCAGTTTCATTGACTATAATGACAGAGGCAGTCTAACTGACCAAGATTTAATGAGCGAGATGTTGGTAACTCCCAGTAAGATTGAATATCACTTTATAAGCCTATTTTTCCTTAAATGAAGGATGCTTTTTTTCTGCCTGTTGTTGTTGGTTACTAACAGAATTCCTGTACAATGAAGATGCATCTTTCATACTCAAATAGAATACTTCATCTTCATATCATGAACTTCCACAGCAGAGGTCCTTCATATATCTGTGTCGTTAGAATTTTTACACATTTTATCTTGTGTATTTCTCTTGGTAACTACTATACTAGGGTAAGTAGAGTAGTTACCAAGAATAGGATAAAAACAAGGAAGACCAGGTGATTTTCTAAACCGCCAGTATGAATCACAAGGCCTAATGGGAATTTTGTTTTCTGTTTACAAATTCTCACCTTATGAACCATTTTTGAGGAACAAATTATGTTTGTAAATCGAGAGATGAGTGCACATGGTACATGTATGTGGAACTTGTACTTTTTGCTTGTAGAAGCAAAGCACATTATGTGTTTGGAGTTCCTAATATTTTGTCCAGTGAGTGTATTTTATCTTTGTCTGGGGTCTGGTGGGAGAGGAAGGAAAAATTGAGTAAGGAGACAAAGCAGTGATTTTTTTAGATCTCAGACTATGAAAGTGGGACCCTTACAAAATAGCGTACTGTATAGAGTAGTGTAATCTAGCTAGTGTAATCTAGTGTAATCCTAGTGCCTTGAGAGCCTGAGATGGAGAGAATAGGGAAGTGGAGCTGCCTTGAATTCCAAAAGAGGCATTCCTGGAGAGAGGGAGGGAATGGCAATCTTGTGTGATGCCAGAGCCGCTGAGGGTGAGAAACCCTTTGTCTGTGCTTCAGCAGAGAGTGAGGGATGGGGAACAATCTCTCAGCCCTCTCTCATGCACCAAGGAGATGGAAATGGATCACAGTGTTGCAGTACAGCCAAGAGCCTGAGAGAGGAGGGAATACGAGGGCGCAAGCTAGCCTTTACGTTTTTATAACAGATTGTTGGAGATGGAGAGTCAGGGACTGATGGGGAAGCATAAATTACATCGGAGAGGCACAGCGGACCGTAGCAGCCTTTTATCATATGAGAGCCTGAGAGCATGGGAATAAAAGTAGATCATAGCCTTTTACTGTGGAGTCTGAGAGATGGTTGGTGGAGCGGTGGGGGGGAGTGGTTGCTGAGTTAACAGCGTTCTGAGCTGCGCGTTATACCTGAAGGTGAGAGAGAGCGAGTGTACAGCACTGCCTATGACACCAGCCAGCCAGGCAGGGTGTAGGAGTGTGTTACAAGTAGGAGTGTGAGAGCAGCCTGTGACAGTGGGAGGGAGAGTCAATGGCAGTGCTCTAGCCCTCAGCTACAGAAAGAGGAGGGGATCGCTGTCCCCATGTACAATGGAGTTACAGCATCGCCTGGGTGGGTAGTGTAAATTGCAGCCTTCCTCAGAACAATGGGAGGGGAGTTTACCTTACTAATGATCGCGCTGGGGCTCACAGGGATTTCCCAGCGAGCTGTGATTTAGCGAGCTGCGAGCTGCGAGGAGACTCTGGAGGGGGCGAGGGTGGGGGGAGGGCGGCGGGGGGCTCTTACTGCAGGTTTTGCCACTCCGACTGAGTGTGGAGGCAGAGACGAGTGAGCCCACTCGATTCTCCGCGGTTTGACAGCTTTGTCTGCGCGCGCTGTCAGTCCAGGCCCCTCCCTACTGTGAGAGTGTGAGAGCGAGTCAGTGAATTATTGAGAAGGCAGCTCTGGGGACAGAAGCAGGGGAGAGTACAGGCAGCCTTTTACATTCTGCTTTTTTTTTACCATGTTTACCACAAAAGGCAAATATGTACAGTACGTACACACTACTAATCACCTTTGCTGAACTGCACTGATCAGGAACTATATCGGCGTCAAAGCATGTTCAAAATGCATTAAAACATCATCAACTCTGTGAGCGATGCCGAGTGTCCAACATTAGCATATCTGCTAATTACATAAACCTATCACGTTTCTTCACTACTTCCAGGCATTTTTCTGACTAGATTTGTAATCAGGCCACCAATTTCTAAATTGGTTTCAACTTCATAGGAGACTCGAGGCATGCTGTGGGGTTATAAATGGAGTGCGATGTGTTTATTCTCTTTGAACAAAAGTCCATGGGCTGGCTGTGAATTGTAAAACAGTGCTTGTCAGGGGCTCCTCTGTAGCTCAAGAGGAGCTCTGCAGCTGTAGAGTCCTGCTGTCCAGGTGGTTGTAGTCTGCGTTTGAGCTGTGTTATTGATTTCCAGTATGGTTAGAGCACAGCCAGGTGAGTACAACTGGGGCCGGGGCAGGACTGGGTCCCCCAGGGTATCTTCAAACCCCCCTTTCCCAGTGCCATGGCATTAAGGTCCAGTATAATCCACTATGGACTTTACCACATGGTGAAGGTCCATAGTGGATTATACTGGAAAGATATAATGAAAAATTACTTTGAATACGGATAAAAAAAAAATTCGCCCTCCCTTTCCACTCAAATAGAAGATTCTGTCCCAACGTAGCCATCAATCAACCTACCCAGGTCCTGGATACAATGGCAAATCAGCTCATAGTTCTCTGGGATGAGGGTGCGCATATTTTCCTATAGATGTTTTAATGGAGGGGGTCTGTTTCCCACAGGTTGATTTTCTGCCCTTCCAAACCTCTGAGCCAAATTACCATTACATACTGTACCTTACACCAGCAGACGTTTAGGGGATGTTTGATTTCACTCATCGGTGCTTAAACGCGAGAAGATAATGAGGATCTGCACCCCAAGTCTGCAGGGATGAAATTAATATTTCAATCATCCAGGGCTCCTAACCTTGAACCATAGCAGTTCAGTTTTAGTTTTGCTGCTGAAAGCAATTTGTATTTGTTGGTTGCCGGTTGCATCAGTCTTACTTAGAGGTGGCTTGTCTGCTGAGAGAGAGAGGGTGCAGGAGAGAGAGTAAGAAGGGAGAGGGGGTTGTTTCTATAAATTAAGCATTAAAAAGACAGTTGAAGGATGGGAGCATGCAGCTATTTTTATAACGCCACAGCACAGCAGTCTTGGTGTGTGTGTGTGTGTGTGCGGGGTGTGTATGCCTATGCGTTTTGTTTCCCTTCATCTCTGGCCAGGAGTGAAGCCAATGACATTGAGACATTAGCCGTCTCCCTGGCAACGGACTCTGGGTGTCAGGCTACATTGCAAGGTCATCATGTTGCTACCTCAGTGAAGTGGAGAAAATTGGGGGGGGGGTGGAGAAGGACAGACCACTTCTCGGGAGTTTCGCACTAATTGTGCCACGTTGTGTGTTCAACGTGTGCACTTTAAGTTAACGCACCCAGAAACACTTCCAAGGGACTTCACTCAGCCCTTTGCTGTCTCCCAGATGAGCTGCATTTGTATTGTGCTGCTGTAACTGAAGTGCAATATAGCGTCCAGCGCTGCTAGGCATGGTCGACAGTGGACATGGCGATTTTGTGCTATTCAACCTGTTTACACAGTTCCTCCTCTACCTTCTGTTGCTGATGTGAGTTTGGAACACTTACTGGGGCATGCAAGTCGACTGCTGCTGGAGATTAAGTTAATGAAATAACTCTTAACAGTACAAGTTGTAAATAGTGGTTTTAACTTTGGGAACTGTTCTGCAAAATCGGTGCAGTGCAGTGCAGTTCAATGATTCAGATGAAATAGCCTTTTCCTTTTCCCATTTGTTGTAAAATAATTGCATGGTGCAATTAATGATTTATAATGTGTATATATATATGTTATTTATTCATGTTGTTGAAGCCTATATGCTGGCTTCTTTCAAGAAGCGTCTAAATGAGATCATTTATAACCTTTTCTTATGTTTAAATTTCCACTTCAAACATTTGCCCTTTAAATCTGGTTCAGAATATTTTTTATTTTGATTCTTGGATTATTTGATTAGGTAAGAAGTCAGGGGGTGTTGCCACATATTTGCTTTACATTCAGTTTTGCCCGGTAGCAGCAGCTGTAACTGAACTGGCTTGATTTGGGAGAGTGTGTTCAAATTAGGGTGATATTCTCTAGTAGTGAGACAAGACCAGAATTAAAAGTACACAAAACTCCAAAAATAATGGAAAGGGGATATTGTTTTTTTTTTCAATCCAGTGCCTTGAAGTAGTTTATAGTATCAATTTTTCAAAGGTCACTGGTTCAGTTTACTGTTTGAGGGGGAACCCTAAGAGCTTGGCCCGTGTTAGAGATTCCTGAGATATCTACACGGGGAGGTGCAGTTTTGATTTTAAAGGACATACTGACCTGAAAGTTCTGTCTGTTCAATGTGGCTTAATGTTGTGTGTTTTGTCCAGAACACTGCTAAAAGAAACCAACCTCTCCTCTCTTTCCTCTCCTCGTGAAAGTGAGGCTCAAGGGGGCTGGGGTTCTGGCAGTTGCCTTTGGACAAAAGCAAAGCAGGGTGAATCCTGGGTCTACAGTGCAGTTGCAAAGAAGTGCAGGGGTTTTCTACCACATGCCTCTCCATGCGAAGCCTCCAAACTGCACAGCAGGTTCTCAGATGGAGCTTTCACGTCTCAGCCGACAGCCATAACAAAGCAGATACGCCTTCGGTGTTTTGTTCCGAAGTCTCCGATGCAGTCTTTTACTAACCGTCAATGTACAGCGTGCGACCCCATCAGCGTGTCCTAACTACTGTATCGATAATTCCTGATAGGCCAGAGTGGGGGACTCATATTGGACAGAAAGGGAACTCTGTGCAAAAATGTTTAATTTCTAACCACAAAGCACAGAAAGTCTGATCAGAAATAGTTGCTACACCCCTGTGATTCTGGGGATTGTACGCTGCGGCTCTCATGACAGCTGTAAATATCGCTGCACCTTTAACGGCAGGCTGTGCTTGCCCTCAGGGGAACGCAAATGGAATGACGGTGTAAGGACCAAGCTGCTGCTCTCTGTCTCTTGATTGATTTCAACATAAAAGCATTAATTGCACAGAGCACCAGCCCATTAAGCTGTGCTGTGATCTCAGCTAAGTGTGGAGAAATCAGAAATGTGCCACAATGAATAATTCACCACGATTCTCCTACCTAGAATTCCTTCAGCTGTAGACAAGTGCCCCACCTGCTTTTTCATTGAAAGTCTTTTATTTAGTGTTTTTAGATATTACGCCATTTACGGAACACTGTATATATTTGTGTACCGAATGGTAAATAGGTCACAGTCTCTGAGCTCAGAGAATGGCAATTTCAGTTTTTCTCCTTTGTTATTATGTTATTTGGAAAAAAATAGGTTCAGTGTATTTTCTTTCTTGGAATGTTAGTGCTCCTCCAGATTGTGGTATCTTCCAAAATAAAAGTATCCACCAGGCTCCCTCTCTTCTGCTTTCCAACAGGGATGCGGTCGTGCTTTATCAATGGATGCTATCAGCATGGCTTGACAGTGCCCGATATTGACTTTAAAACTGAATTCTCATTGAAGTTCTGCTTATTAACAGCTGACTCAAGTCATGCAGATCAGCAAAGAGAAATGGAAGCAGGTGGCTGATTGTGCGATTTGACCCTTTTTTTATCATTGTTTCTATGACCCTGGAATTCGTAAGATGATGAATTTAGAGATACAGTGAAGTTAATATTTTATATACCGGAGAATGAGTGCCAGTTCAAGTAATTGTCAGATAAATCCCAGGAAAGTGAGGCTGGTTTTAGAGAACAAAATCTGAATTGTGAAAACAATGTCCTGCAGTGAGTCATTACAGCAACAACAGGCAAAGTGCTGGTCATAGCCATTGGGACGATCATGAAGTGGTCACTATGGGGTCACACAGAGGTCAGGCAGGACGAAAGTAGATTTTAAAGATTGTTTTGTCATGCATTTTTTCACTATTGTCTGCCTTACTACATTTCTGGAAAGGGTATGCTCTGTTTTTGAAACAGGGAAGATGAATTGTGTTACTTTTTATCCGAAGTCCCTTAAAAAGTTTTTGTTTTTTTTCAGATCACTTCTGTTCACCTACTGATTTTGTCATTTTGTTTCACAGTATATACTAGCACTCCTATGTAAGTGGTTTGATTTAACTAGGTATGGCTATTGGCTATGCATTTTAATTTGTAATAATCTCAGTAGAACAGAACAGTAAAAAAAAGTAAATGAAATTTGGAATTTCCCACAGCAGTTCTCATGCTCAGTATTAGCCTAAATTTTATAAACTTGTATTTTTAATTAATCCACTAGAATACCTTAACTACTGCTTACTACGATTAAGTCAACAAATAAGTACACTTACAGAAATTAGTGTTAAAAAACTTAATACAATGCTGAAATGTATTTTTTCTCCTCAGTTTAAAGGTGCTAATACGTACGCTGACATTTGCATGTGAATGTCGCGATTATCTGCACTCAACAATATTTAAAACATGTGCACGAACCAAAAGACAAAAAACAATCAAAGTAAAGGCAAATGTAAGCTCGACTTCCCGCTGGCAGCAAACATTTATTGGAGCTATATAAGTGGCAAACGACCCATTCAACGGCGGTGCAAAAGTTTAATCTGTTAGGCATTAATTCACTGCCCTATAGACAACAAAGCATTCCTTTCAAACTAAGCCCTTAACAACAGGGCTGGAAACTCACACTCATCTTGTTTATGACCAAAGCTGTATGATGGGAGGAAGATGCACTCGCAGCCTCAATCTGCTGTAGTGGGCTGGCCCTCAGCTCTGCATGAAAATGATTCCCTTGAGGCTGGAGCTTTTCTATTAATAGATGCTCATACTGTATTTTTTTTTTGCAGCTTTTGGAGGGGGGTGGTGAGGGAGGGGTGAGAGCGGGATTGGGAAACATATTTGCTCCTGGGCATTTCAATAATTCCAATACAGGTTGCGGGAATCTCCCGTGAGGGTCCAGATCTATACCGCGACACGGCGCCGAGCGAGGCGGTGCGCGTCTGTGGATCGCGTGCTGGGGTTTTAGCCGTGCGCCGCTGAGCGCCAGGAATGTTTATGTAACACGAACACAGAGCTCTTTGTGTTGGGCGTACAGCTCCCTCTGCAGGGATGGGTGGCCTCCGAATGTCTGTCGTTCTCGAAAATCTGTGCAAAAAAAATAAAAGAGAATCGTGTACAGTGCTAGTGTTTGAGCCACCCTTGCCAGGGGTGTTTTGCAGAACGACGTGTTTTAAAATGTTAAGTATGGGACGTAGCTACTGGATGGTGCTGCAGTGACCCAGACAGAAATTTGAGTTAGCTCTTCAGTGGGGGTTCAGTAATTGAGACAGGTCATAGAACAGGGGGGTTTAGGTGGTGTGCACTGCGGGATGGGTATCGCATGGACTTCTTTTTCTGAATCTTTCATGCTCCTCCATGTGCATTTTCTATCATTCTGCATAGTTTTGTTTTCCCTCTGCTTAGGCTGTTTTCAGACTAGTGTTTTAGATCAAATAGCTTCTGAGGGCTCTTTGAAGTGTGGTGGCCAGGAGCAGCAGAAGGGAAACGAGCGAGTGCAGCGCTAAGCCCCATTATTGCAGTGCCAAGCGGTCTGGATGGGGCTGCACCGATCCAGTCCCCCTGCTCAATGTTCTCATCGGCTTTTTCGAGCCTTTTTAAAAGCAGTTTCTTTCTCAAACTTCATTCGCGCGCCCGCAAAAAAATAAACAAAGAACAGCCACACATAGAGAGAGTAAAAAAAAGATGTACAGTTGTGAAGGAAAGTTTGAACAACGCAGGCGAAGTCACTTCATTTCCTTTCCATTCACCTTGTCGGCCTCTTTCTTTCCTCTTCCCCAAGCGAGCACCTCTCCTGCGCTTTCACGTTCTTCCTCCATGGGGAGAGTAACGTGTGCACCAGCGTGGAGATCGCTAGGCACCAGCCGGCCTACCGCATCAATGAGGACCACATCGCCCTCGCCCAGACCTCCTCCTCCCCCTTCCAAGGTGAGAGCACCCAGCCTGCTCGGAGGACCCTGGCCTGGGTGCACCATGGCCAGAGGCGTGCCGAAAACCAGTGTCGCAGAAACACAAGGAAATGTGGTTGCGCTTCAGCTGCAAGGAGTGCATTTACAGTTGCAGTTGTTTGTACCAGTTACCACAAATTCTGATCAGATGAGATCGCTTTATTAGCCATATACAACTTCTTGCATTAGGAATGACTTTTCCTGACTCCGTGTGTCTGCTTTATCCGCAGTGATCCTGAGCCCATATGGGCTGAACGGGACTCTCACAGGCCAGGCCTACAAGATGTCCGATCCCGCGGTCCGCAAGCTGATGGAGGAGTGGTGTTACTTCTACCCCATGGTGCTGAGGAAGAGGGAGAGCGAGCGAGAGGACGCAGAGCCGGGCTATGACAACGACAGCCATGTGGCCGTGGAAGTCATTGTTGGTCAGTAACTTGCTCCCTTCATCCCCAAACAGCATTTGATCAGATGTGTCCATCAAACAAAGCAAAAACCATAGCAAAATCCTAGGACCCACGGCCTTTAAATTGCTTTCTTACTGGACGTGTGGCGAAATCAATGTCTGAGAGACCTCTTGTCAATGGATATAATCGCCAGATGAAATCACTCTTGAGGATTGTGAGCAGTATGACCAGGGAAGTTTACTGTAGCTAGGAGGCAAGATTTAGAGCAGATTTCAATCGCCTCATTGACTTTCTGACCTTGGTTTATTGACTTTTGTAATTTATGTTGTGCCTTTGCCTAAACTACTAACTTATTAAGATAATATCACTAAATCCACAAGGAGTAGTATGAATTCCTACTAGTAGTAGTATTTATTTTTTACATAATTATTTAACAACCAATTTTAATAATTATAGTCTTATGTTCCTTTCACCAAATCAAGTTGGCCAGACTATATCATTTATTTGTCTGGATTTTACATAACAAAGAAAGCTTTAGGTGGGCCATGAAAAAAACTGTAAAGATACGGTAATGTCAGGTGATATGATGTGTAGAACTACTGCCTCACAGTTCCAGGAGTTTCAGTTCAGCACCGTTTCAGGGCTTCTGTCCTTGTGGAGCATCTTCTCCTTGTGGACATGGAGATGTTTGGAAAAGGTGAAACTCCCAAATACACGCAGGTTGGGGGTGACCGTGGTCGCCTTTTCTACATTGTCCTTTTCCAGGATGCGTTTCAAGGGGATTTTATGCTTGGGGGTGTTCAACCAGTTCAACAAGTCTGGGGTACGAGACTAGGGAACTGTAGAGTTTAATGGGTCTAATTTGGTTCTCTCATTTCAAAGCCTTTCAGATGTTCTGGTGTCTTTTCTGAAGTAGGGCCATATAGGAGAGTGCATAGTGTGGAATAATATGTAGGTGAAGTACAATGATGGCGCTATACTGTATATTACATAAGAATGGTTACAAACAACAGGAAACCATTCAGTCCCTCTAGTCCATTTGGTATTTAGGAAGCAATTGATCCAATTACCTCATCCTTCTTAAAAGAGTATCAGTTATGAAAGTGAGGCCTGGTAACTTGTTCTAGATTCTCACAACCCTCCATTGCTCTGTTTACAAGTGCTAAAATGTTAGGCATGCCACGAACAACACAAACTACAAGATAATTTTTATTATGACAAGTACGGATTCCCAAGCACCTCTTTAAGACTGGACTAAGACTGGATATCACAACTAAATTGGTCTGGTTTTGAGCAGGGAATATTGCAAAAGCTTGCACCATTCTTTTCCACAATGTCACATCTCATCCTTTTTTTATTTCATCCATGCAGGAGGTGTACGGATGGTGTATCCAGCAGCCTTTGTGCTTGTTGCCCAGGGGGACTTACCCATGTTCCAGGCTCCCACAGTATCTGGGTCACAAGGGGCGACTAGAGACCCCTCAAACGCCAGCGTCCCCCTGACACCCCCCACATCACCAGAGCAACCCTGCACAGGTACCTCCAGACAAGAGTGATTCAGTGTTAAATAAAATAGAAATGTCTTAGGATCACAGCACATTTGGAGTTTGTGTGTTCTCCCTTTGTTTTTTGTGGGTTACCTCTCGGTGCCCCAGTTTCTTCCCACAATCCAAAGACATGCGGGTAGGTTAATTTGCTTCTGGAAAAAATGACCCTGGTGAGAGTGTGTGTCTGCGTGTGTTCCTGTGACAGACTGGTGTCCCGTCCCGGGGCATACCCTGCCTTGCTGCACCCCTTGCTTGTTGGGATTGGTTTTGAATCCCCAGCAACCCTGAGTTAGAAGAAAATGAATTGTTAATATAGGTTAGATTTGAAAGGAGTCATTTCTAGATCTAAAGATCTACAGTGTCATTATAGTAACCTGCACTGCGATGACCCCTGTTCTGAAATTATCTTAATAATATGTTGTATTGAAAACCTTGCAAAAAGATAAAGTAGAATACTTTTAAGCTCAGTGGTAAACCTTCACATGAAGTATATTCACACAAGTGAAAAGCTAATCCATACAAGAGCTTGTGAGTGGGATGCCAATCAGTTGCAGGAATCACCCCCAGCAATGCTGGTCCCTACTCATACAGCTGGGAGGACTGGAGCAACTGGGGTAAAGTACCTCACTCAAGGTGCACCAGCAGTGACTGCGGCACGGACTCGAACCCACAGCCTTTTGGTATCCAGAGGTTGATCCACTATGCTGCTATGCTATACTGCTGCTTCCTTAGTGAACACAGGCTGTTTTCCAGCTTAAATACCATATGGAAGCAGCTGCCACGCCTTGTTGATTTAAAGGATTTTGCTTTGTTTTGGAACAAAGTATCAGCTGTGTAGCAGAGGTAGCATGGACATTTGAGCTTTTTGTAAGATGTCACCTTGAAATTGACCAAACGAATACATAAACAAGCTGGAGCTTGGAATAATCTCAGTTTTTATGGAACTTGTCGTTACGTGGAGCAGCAATTAGTAATTGATGGCATTGTTTTATATTTCTGTTTGCAGTCGGAAAAAAATCACTCACTATGGTATGGTAATTAGGTCAGGGACAGATGATGCAATCTAGTAAAAAAACAGAACAAGCCTGACAGCACAGACATCAACAGGCTCAGGCAAGCAAGGCCGCTGACAGTTGAACAGCTTCAAAAATAAAAAAAAAGAACAGGGGAATGTTAGACGGTATACCTAAGGCAGCTTGGTGGTGTAGTGGTTAGTATCTGCCTAGCAGCACTGGGGTCCTGGGTTCAATTCCAGACCTGGGGTTCTATCTGCATGGAGTTTGCATGTTCTCCCTGTGTTCACATGTGTCTTCTCTGGATGCTCCAGTTTTCTCCCACAGTCCAAAGAAATACTGGCAGTGTAATTGGCTTTTGGAAGAATTGGCCCTGGTCTAGATGTGTCCATGTCTGTGTGTGCCCAACGATGGCCTGGCGTCCTGTCCAGGGTGTACCCTGCCATGCACTTGTTGCTTGCTGGGACAAGCTGCAGTTCTCCTGTGATCCTAATTGGATGAAGCAGTTAGAAAATAGATGGATGTTATGTAGCCAGATCTGGAACACAGGTGGTGACTATCTGCAGGCAATTACCTGTCTTTCAGGAAATAGTCTTTCAATGCCTTTGAAGGTTTTTAATCCATTCAATTTGCTGTTGTAACCAGTTAATTCAATTAAGTCTTTTTTACTTTATTGTAAAGAACTATGCTGGAAGGGAAAAGGTGGGCCTTTAGGAACAGAATATTCGCTCTGTAATTCAGGTGTGTGTTTTTTTTGCCAACCTCTTACGCAGAGGGAGAATATAGAGACCCGCTCTGAAGTCTGGGGATTTCAGTACAGCGCTCTGTTGTGCAGTGGTGTCTTGCTTGATACAGATACTGAACTCCATGACTTACACTTTGCATCGCTGTTCAGTTTTCTACACCTGGCAAGACTGACAAATACAATATTGATGAATGGGTGCACAGCATTTAAAGTGATTTGCATTCTTTGTGAAAGTTCAAATGTATTATCAGAGTCTTCTTTTTCTACTGTATTCAGTCTTCCAAAATACCTGCACTTTTTAAGTTGCTGTATGTGGTTGTTTTTCTGGACCTGAATACATCACATCACAAATCTCCAAAGACACTACTCTGAGGACAATTGGTGCTTTACGTTTTCAAATATCAAAGTGCTTGGCTCCTGAGAAGTGGATGATAATATTTCTTGACTTGTTGCTGTAGATGACACTGGATTTCAGACGACGGTTTCCAGTTCTCCCGGACAGGAAGGAGGCATCTGCACCACAACTCCCAGCCCTAAGCATTCTGGGAGGAAACTGAGCAATCAGGCTTTGCATCAGGCATGGAAGGAATGCTACTTAAACAAAACGCATCACAAGTAAGTGTAGCTGGTTGAAAACGTCTCAGTTTTGTCCTCAAATTTGTCCTCAATTTCTATTTCTACAGCATTATTTTTCCTGACACTGATCCTGGTGACCCCCCAGTCCAGTGGATTTTTATTGGTAACCATTAAATCGTTAATGTTGAAAAGCATGGATCAATTTAAGCGTGATTAATTGGGCAGATGATTGGTTCAATTAAATAATTTGAAACAAACACTGTTGAGCTGTCAAGGTTCAGAGGTATCTTAATTGATCAATAACTTACAAGCTAATTTATGGTTATTATAAGCACATTATAAACCTGAGGCTAACTGTGAAGAACATTGCACAGAAGATACACTATGATGCAAAGTCATTGCACAGGAAATAAAATTTGGGAAATTGCAACACATTCGATGAGGGATTGCTATAAATTACGATTGCGACATGACAGGGAGCACATTACAGAATGACAAGTCCAGCAAACGTGCTTGTGATCTGATCTTTTGTAGCGGATGGTGGCTATCTTCAGGTGTAGCCTGAGTGGATGATTTTTGAGAAGGCATGATGAGATTGTCACAAATGGTGACAGCCAAAAAATCAAAAATCAGTCACATGCTTTGAAGTCGGTTGATTACAGAGCTAGTCTCTTTCACCCTATAGGAGGACTCTCTCTGGCAGCATGACACCAGAAGAGGAAGTGCCAAATAGCGTGCCCACGTGGGACTTCATTGATCAAGCCCAGAGAGCACCCTGTTGCTGCTCCAGGTATGGGTACCGGCAAGGACAACTTTTTGTTGATACCCATTATACACAGAAACTTTATATCCATATCACACGTTGCACATCATTGTTATTGTAAATGAGTTGTCCTTCTCTCTCTATGTTCAGATGTAAATTTAAAACCCCAGTCTCTCTTCTCTTTTCCCATAGACTTCCTCTTGCCTGTTTCTTTTAATAGTAACCATTGTACTGCTTACCATACCCATTTACTTGTGATCTATACAAATTTCTCTGCTTCTACAAACCTTTTGTTCGATTTTGATTGCTATCCTCTTCTTACAGCTTGTGATCTTTGTATATTTTACGATGATTTGGATTGAATCAGCTCCTTGTTTTGTCTTATATGTTTTGCGGGGCTGTCGGACTCCTATTTTGCATTTTGTCATCTGCGTCACACCTCTTTGTTTTACCAGGCACAAGTCTCAGAAGCAACGTCAGATGAGCGCACTGGGCCGCCCCCCCGCTAACTCTCAGCCTGGTGCCAACCCCACCCCTCCGGCTGCCCCCTCCCTGCCACCTCCCGCCCCCTCCAAGCACAAGGTGGCTGACAAACCGGAGAAAACGGAGAAGCAGCCGAAGAGACTAGCCATGACCCCGTTCCACCACAGACTCTCCCTGAGCCAAGAGGCCTGCCTGGAGCAGGACCCTGCGAGTGGCCAGAAGCTGGGACTAGTGGCACTGGAACCTCCTCTCGATGTGCTGCCCAGCTGCAAGTTCCCTAAGCCCCTCCCTGCCACCGGGAAGGTCCCCGACTCCCCCGTTCACTCCCCTGTCTCTCCCCTCCCTCCCACCCTCAGCCCTCACCCTCGGATGCAGGACCCCGAGGTGCTCGAGCCCCCCGTAGGCCTGCCTCCGTGCCCAGAGGTCCCCCTGGGGCCCCGGCTGCCCGAGCCCAGTGAGTCGACCCTCTACGTGGCCCCGCTCAGCTTCAGCGAGGCAGGGGGAGGCTGGTGGAAGGGCTACAAGCTCCCCAGCAGTGACACCCCCGAGTTTCGGCCCTCCGACGTGCACTGTGAACGGGCTGAGCTCAAACCTGACGCCGCAACTGAAGGAGCGGCGCTGAAGAGGTAAGGCCAGAGTGCCAGCATGCGCCCACGTCACGGACTCAAGCCCTTCGAGAGCTGCTGCTGCAAATGTTAAAAATGCACGGCCATATTTCCTCCAGGTTCATTCAGAGTCTTTACGGCTGGTTTGTGGTGTGAAATAGAAGGAACTTTCACATTAAGAAACATTAATTAAACAGTTAAATTAAATTGTTAATTAAAATTAACAAGTAACTAAAAACAAAGTCATTACTCGGAACAGGTTCCCAGCTCCACAACTGTAGATACTTGTTCTTTAGTCTGGGAAATCGGAATGTGCCCTGATCAAAATGGGCAATGGTTCTGTTTCAAAATCGCATAGTACTGTACTCTTTTAGTTGGACGTTGAATTAGTGCCCCGAGAGTGCTGTGAGTTCTGAAAGCTATTTTCCTGCTCTCCAGACTTTTCACTCAGTCACACAAGCGCTTCAAGATCTCGGAGGAACGAGTCAGAAAGCAGGTCCGCACTCTCGGCCTGCTGGAGCAGCCTGGGATCGAGGGCCTGGGAGGCCCTGGCGAATCTTCGGATCCTTACGCCTTTGTGGACACGGAGATTGAATACATCTTCACCAGCTCCAAGAGGGTCAAGGGCGTAGGCCAAGAGAGAGATCCCTGTAGGAAGGTCAAGGTAAAGCAAACGCATACAGTATAAAGACTGTAGTGCTGGGAAATTGTGAAATCAGGAAACAGAGAATATATTGTATATTAATGCTTAATTGAGTGTGATTCCACAAGGTACTATTCCATAAGACTCGTGGGTATTTGGTAGTCTTAGTTTGGGCTAATACATGGGACTGTCTTAAAATCTAGTAAATGCTTAATACTGCCTTGTGTTGGAAACACGGTATTAGACTTTAAGTGGTTACAGTATACATCTGAATGTTTGGCCCAGAGGGACATGTCAAATTAAGTAACAAAAGAGGCCTCGTTGACAATTTTGATTGACTGAGTATATCTCAAAAGACCACAGATTGCCCCTGGTTACAATCTTTTTCTTTTTATTACAGGGAGAGGAAATGACATCAGGCAACTCTAACCCAGTGCCTGATGGGAAGGACGCCATGTCCATTTTCAGCACGGCACCCAAATCAGGTAGAACATGGCGAAACAGCAACAGTCCCTACTTGATAACATGAATAAATGAAGGCCCATTTCTTCAGTGTTTCTTTTCTTTTAATCTGTTCTTTTAACATGTTTCTCACTTTTACAGATGATTCTCGTCAGGATAGTGCTGCAGCCAAAGCAAACCCCAGCTTGACCAGAGAGACTGACTTGGTTGTTCTCATCTCAGACCTGGAAAACATATTTGACAACTCCGACGAGGATGAGCTTGGAGTGAGTGTGATACGTGTCCTGTGCTTGAGGTTGGAGTGTAGATAGAAGAAAATCTAGATGTTAGCTGTTTGCTGTTTACCTATCTGTAATTTGTTTCTGTTCCTCTTTATGGGTGCCAGGGCAAGTGGGTTCATAGCTGGATTGCAAAATGGAAATTAGCGGGTGCCGTAACAAGCCAGGAGGAAGTCTTTTCATTTTTTTAGGATCTTTAATTGTTGTTATTTCTGTCTGGCTCATTTTCAGACAACATCTCCAACTCGGCAGTCCACCAGGGCCCCTGCTGCAGGAGCTGAAGATCGCCCTCTAGGGAAAGACGGGAGAACTACAGTGCCGTATCCTCCGAGTAAGTCCTTCAAAGCTTTGTGCTCAGGAGCTGCAGCAGAGGACTTAGTCTGTAGCCTCTCATTACAGAAGAAGCATCCTGGTGAAGTCTATATCCAAACTGGCAACAACATCTAAACAGGATGCTGTGATTCAGAACCTTCTGTCTAAGCCTTCTTTGTCCAGCAGCTAAATTACCCTGCAACTCACAACTGACAACCCACTGGAGCTCAGCAGGTGTGAGCCTGGTCAGTACCTGGATGGGAGACCTCCTGGGAAAGCTGAGGCTGCTGCTGGAAGAGGTGTTAGTGGGGCCAGCAGGGGGCGCTCACCCTGCAGTCTGTGTGGGTCCTAATGCCCCACTGACTAGGGCACAGTACCGGAAAAAAAGTGCCATCCTTTGGAAGAGACGTAAAACTGAGGTCCTGCCTCTCCATGGTCATTAAAAATCCCAAGGTGTTTTTGAAGAAATTTCCCTCCGGCCTTTACCAATCATGGCCTGATAATGGGGAGTTACCATTACCTGTAAAGCACTTTGAGTGGAGTGTCCAGAAATGCGCTATATAGGTGACTATATAAGTGTAAATAATAATAATAATAATAATAATAATAATAATAATAATAATAGTAATATTGTTGTTGTTGTTATTATTGTTATTGGCTTCAGCAGTGCTCCTCAGTCCTAAAGCCTTCACCCCTGTTCGTCTTCAACAGAGATGCTGTTTGGCCTAACAAGTGACAGTTACAGGCAGGACCAGATGTGACCTCACAACAAAGTTTAGTGAAAGTATGAGTTTTAATTTAGAATCATAAAGACCATTTCCATCATGTGGAACTCCAAGAAAGTGCATTTTCCTGTAACGGTCGGCACCCATAGAATTACAAGCAGTTTTAGTACCTTGGACCATTTCTCTCGTGTTACCACACATGCTGTGCTTAGGAGAAAGACCCTTGCTTATGGATTAGATATTATATCTATATTACACCCATGGCTGCCCATGACAGTCATGCTCTCTGGCTCCCCCTCCTCAGCAGTTGCCGATCTCCAGCGCATGTTCCCAACGCCGCCCTCCCTGGAACAACACCCGGCCTTCTCTCCCGTCATGACGTATCGGGATGCCCTCAGTGCGGAGCCGCCGCCTGGCATGGCTGGGGCGGAGAACCACCTGGGCACCTTGTCCACTGCCCAGCTCTCCGAGTTCAAGATGGAGGTGGAAGAGGGCCTCGCCAGTCCCAAGCCAGAAGATATTAAGGTGAGGAGTTGGGGAGTTTTCCTCAGTATGTAATGCAGAGATCCATCCATTTTCTAACCACTTTATCCAGTACAGGCTTGTGGAGAGCTGAAGCCTATCCCAGCAAGCAACAACCTTGACGGACCTTGAAGGGAACCAAGTCCAACGCAGGGCACACAGACACAAACACACTCACACCAGAGCCAAAGTTCCCAGAAGCCAATTAACCTACCAGTATGTCTCTGGAAACAAACCCCTCACAGACAGCACCCCAGGAACTGAGCCCAGGGCTCCAGTGCTGACAGGCGGAAATGCTAACCACAGCCCCTCCGTGCTGCCTGTAATGCAGACATTTTGTTCCAAAATGTTTTAAGTTGCATAATGGTAGGACATGTAAAATATTTGGTTAGATTATTCTGCTGTTACCTGGTTAAATCTTGTAGTGACTGGAATGACCCTTTTTCTGTGTGCAGACCCATTTCCAAGAACTTGGAAAATCAATATCCCAGAAATAAATCAAATACAAATGAGTGATGGCATTTGGGTGATCTTCTCATGTGAGCTGCCACAGCTCTATTGAACAACAGAATGCAACAGAAAAGTGTACTTCATGGGACTGTGGTGAAGAGCTTAAATAAGCATTGAAAGTCTGTGCTGCCTGTTTATTTTAAAATTGATGTTTGAACGGTTTTTCAGAGGATGATTTTTAGAGAAATATGAGTAACAGAACCTGCTTTCTGTTGAGCAGCAGAAACATAAGGCAAAGATGACTTTTCTTCTTGTTTTGAACGCGCAGCAGGTCTTTCAGTCCAGAACGTCTGCTTGGTAATTAGCAGTTAATAGATCCGAGGATGTCACCCAGGTGTTTCTTGGAAGAAACCAGGGTAGTAACTTCAACCACATGGCTGGGTAGCTTGTTCCATACTCCTACCGCCCTATGTGTAGAGACGTGCCTCCTGTTCTTGGTTTTAAAAGCACTTCCCAGTAGTTTCCACTCGTGCTCTCTGGTTCGTGTTTTACTGTTCCGCTGGGGTGACTCTTCTGCAGTGCCTTTGCGGATTTTGAGTGACTTTTCTGCTTTCTGAAATGACATCTCCCCGTCTCTTTATCCGCAGGACTTCTCCTATGTGTTCTGTGTCCCTCCAGTCCAGCTGCAGCTGGGCTGCTCCATGTTTGCTCCCCTCCGAACGCTGCCCAGCCAGTGTTTACCTCCCCTGAAGGTCCCGGAAACCTGTTACTACCGGCCCTCCTGGGCTCTGCCCCCGAAAATGGAACAGCTTCCTCTTCCACCACACGTCCCTTTCACCCGCGACGGATATGTGTAAGCTAGCACGCTCAAAAACTGCCCAGAATTCTTTAAAGAACTAGCTAACATCACCCGGCTTTGCCCGCTTTTCCAAAACGGACTGGCTTATGTGCTCTTCTGTGTGTATAAATAATTCCTTGTCAGTGCTGCTTAAACTTGTGAGGGGAAGGAGTTTACTTAGGTGCCAGGGGAAATAATGCAGGTAAGTGTGAAAGGTGCAGTATGACAGAGCGTCCAGCAGGTGGAGACATAGAATCAGCTCTGACTTGTTTGGCGGGACAGAGCTGGGTGGTTGCAGTGAATTTCCATATGCTGGAGAGTCTGAGATTATAGCTCGGATAAGTAGAAATGTATTGTTTGAGATCCGCAATCTGTGTCAACAGGAATCTTCGTCTTCAGGGAAAACTGTGTAACTCTTTACAATCCAACGCTACTAATAGTCTAGGCTCTTTTACTATATCTAGACACAAACCCACCTAAGCCCCAGCACACAATAAGAATAAGATAATCACACCAAGGTTTGTGCAAAAATGTCAAAGGGCAGCTCCTTAAGTTTGCATTTGTATTTCCTGTGTAGTGATTCAGCAAGGAAGGGCAATGGGAGGGTAGAGCTGGTGTTTTGAAAGATGAAGAGATTCTTAGTGCCTGCTATGGCTTCAGTGAGGCTGGGTTTATAATGCATACTTCAGTTTGGAGACTGTTGCATGTTGCAGACTATGATGACAGGTTGAAGCTCCCAGCAGGATGTGCTAGATGTAAGCGTGTTATACATTTAGTTTTAAAAAAAATCATGGAGGTTATTTATATTTTCACCGCAATGCAGTTAAAGAACTAATTGTGAAGTCTGTTTTTCATCACTTATTAGTGATGTTATTGAATTTGCTGTTCTGCTCACTATCGTGGTGCCTTGGAAGGACTTTCAGCAGGACCCGTGACCCTGCCTGAGCTGTGTCTGTCTCTGCTCTAGGAATGTGCCCAGTGTTGGCAGCCTGATGGACCAGGACTATATAAGCACTCCTCAGATGGGCACGCCGGTGGCCGCCAACAGTGCAGCCTCCACTGGGAACACGGGGGGAGTGCTGCCCTCCCCAGCTACCCCGCGGTTCTCCGTGCCCACCCCGCGTACCCCCCGAACTCCCAGGGGCGTGGGCACGGCCAGCGGGCAGGGCTCGGTGAAACACGAGGGCACGGAGCCGGGCTCGCCGGGCTCCACGCCCTCCACCAGCCGGCCGCTGAGCTCCGTGGAGCCCCTGGCGCTGCCGGCGCTGCCCGAGGCCCACAGCCTGTACACGGTGCTGCTGCTGTCCGACTCGGTGCTCAACATCTTCAAGGACCGCAACTTCGACAGCTGCTGCATCTGCGCCTGCAACATGAACGTGAAGGGCGCCGACGTGGGGCTGTACATCCCCGACTCCACCCGCGAGGACCAGTACCGCTGCATGTGCGGCTTCAGCGCCATCATCAACCGCCGGCTGGCCCACGGCACCGGGCTCTTCCTGGAGGACGAGCTGGACATCTTCGGCCGGGGCTCGGAGGTGGCCCGGGCGGCGGAGCGCCAGCTCGCTCTGTGCCGGAGGACCTCCCCCATCGGAGACCCCACGGCTAAGCGCCCCCAGGACCCCCCCAGTTCCGTGCTGGTCCTCCTCCAGGAGCAGTGCTCCCGGCCCATCTCCTCCCTCTCTTCCTTGCACCACCCTCCCACCTGTTCCTGTCACGGCCGCCAGGGGGCGCTCCTGCAGAGCTGGGCGGCTGACAAGCTTTGGGCCGACGGCAGTGATCCGTGTGCCGAGTGCTACAATGCACTGGTCCACGGGCAGCAGTATGTGGACAACCCGGCTGGGGGCAAAGTCGACCAAGCCACTGTCAGGAGCAGCGCTCTGCACAGCTGGCCTCACACTAACGGTAAGACACTCTCGGCGCCGTAGCGTACAGCAGAGCTAGCGTGCACTTGGCCTAGCCCAGAAAAAGTGCAGATACCCTGCACACCCTCTGCTATAGCCCATGCAAATCTCATGCAAATATTTCTCCCGACACATTATTCCATTTAATATACACAAGAAAAGAGTCTTAAGGTTATAGTAGTGTTTGTGTGAATAATACACATTCATGGCAAGGACATTTTCAATTTTGAAGACAGTGAAATGAAGAATAAAGTGTAATTACATCTGTGCATGCTGATGTTGATGAGGGGTAAAGTACTGTAAGGGATGTTCTTGATTGTACCATCTATTGCCTTATCTGGTCAGTTTACTGCGTAATTCATTTTGTGCTGAGGACTAATGCGAAGCGTGAAGTGCTCTGTGTTTCTGGCCTGGCCAGACACGTACTGTACGATTCGGACTTGTCCAGAAGCCGGAGGACTGACAGCCTCACCCAGCCCTCTTCTCCCTTGTGTTGTGTGTGTTGTGTGTGTGTGTCCGGGTCTCTCGCGGGGCAGTGCTGGACATCAGCATGCTGTCCTCGCAGGACGTGGTGCGCATGCTGCTGTCGCTGCAGCCCTTCCTCCAGGACGCCATCCAGAAGAAAAGGACCGGCCGGACCTGGGAGAACATCCAGCACGTGCAGGGACCCCTGACCTGGCAGCAGTTCCACAAGATGGCGGGGAGGGGTTCCTACGGTGAGAGGGCTTTTCCTCCCGATTTCACGGCTCCTGCTCGCGAGACCTGTTAGCGAGAGCAGATCTGTAGTGTGGCACGAGCACAGGATCCCTATCACTGCCTTCAGCTTCTGATTAACTTGCACTTCACTTACGAGGCGTTTGGATTAAAAAGGCGTTGACGTGCTTATCTACAGCATGTGAGTACACAGGGAATTTAAACCTGCTGATGTTTAAATAAAATGCACAAGAATCCTCTGTTTATGCTATAGCTTTATCTTCTCTTACACCTGTTATAATTATCATGCTAAATTTAAAGAAGACTTATTTTTCTTTAGAGCTACTTTAATCTTATGACAGGGCTGACCCCGACCTTGTGAATACCTCTTCTTTTAATAGGATCTTAAAATTACATTTTTCTGAGTGCCTGCAAGATGGAACAGCTCTGGTCAGAGCTGCAGATTAGGTGTGGTCTCGATATGCGCAGCAGGATTGCACACAAAGCCTAAGGCACTGGATGAGTTCGAGAGCAGAGAGGACCTGCTGTGTTTTTAGCTCAACAGAGTAATCTGTGTGACCTTTCAGGCTCAGAGGAATCCCCAGAGCCCCTGCCCATTCCCACCCTCCTGTTGGGCTACGACCGTGACTTCCTGGCCCTCTCCCCGCTGGCCCTGCCTTTCTGGGAGAAGCTGCTGCTGGAGCCCTATGGAGGGCAGCGGGACGTCGCCTTCCTGGTGGTGTGCCCGGACAGCGAGGCCCTGACGGCCGGGGCTCGGGGATTCTTCCGGGAGCTCAGCGCCGTTTACGAGGTGAGTTCTGCCCCAGAAAAATATTGGGAGCTTCTAACTACAGATCGCTGCCTAATGCTGCTGTAAACGGTAATCATCCACCCACCTCCTAATGCAACTGGCCCAAGGAAGGATACAGCCTGGATGGGATGTGAGTCTATAGCAGGGCACACGCAGACACACAGTCTCACACCAGGGCCAGTTAACCTCCCAGGGTGTCTGTGGAGAGAGTGCCCAGGGGAGATCCACGCAAACTGGTCACATGAGCTGCTGGCCATTGTGTGGGAATCTTCCAGAGGGATGGGTGACCCTCAGCTCTTAACCCCTCTCCTTGCTCTCTTCCTCTTATCTGATTAGACCTGTCGGCTGGGGAAGCACCGCCCCCTTGCTAAGGTGTCCCGGGACGGTCTAGTGCGGGTCGGCACCTTGGACCCTCAGAAGCTGGCGGAGGAGCTCGTGGACGAGTGGTTCAGTGAGCCGTGGGCGAGCGAGCACGACGACGACAACCTCACCAAGCTGAAGCTCTACGCACACGCCTGCCGCCAGCAGCTGGGTGAGGCCTCCCTCTCTCCCCCCAGTGCCAACGGAGAGCAGCTCCAGGCCAACGCCGTCTGATTTGGGGCATGAAATCATTTTGGTCAAACTCCCTTTTTCCAAATCGAGCACATCTGGCTAATTGATTTTAGCGTGACTTTCTGCTTCAGAATGTTCTTTTCAGACGTCAAGAGTTATAATAATTTAATTAATATAAATTTAATTAATATAATTTTTTGTTTAGGTGTGTAAATAACCAGAATACATTATCAGTGAATAATAGCTAGGTGTTGGTTAGAGCAGAAAAGTGAGCAAACATTCAGCAAATGTCAACCCTGTTGGTGCAGTAGTTTCTATTTTAGTGGTTTTCTGCCGGTGTTGGTGCACCGACCTTTAATGAGAGCAAAAATTCCTATACTGTAACAACTTGTCAGAATGGCGGTGTGTTTTTCAGCTCCACAGCTAGCTGCCCTGTCTCTGGACAGCAGTCTCCTCCTGCCCCCCAAGCCCCAGCCACCCCCTCCCCCTCCAGCTGCTCCGCCCAACCTGGGCAGCCAGTCATCTGCCCCGCCAGGAGGGACGACGGGGGCCAGCGCCACCTCAACCCCCTCCGGCGCCACGCCAGGGCAGGGCGGGGCAGAAACACCGCAGGGGGGGGCCGGGGACCCCGAGAACGGGCAGAGCACAGCCCCCACACCGGCACCGCCTGCTGAGAGTCAGGAGAGGTGAGTGAGCTGGGCGTCTGCCTGTCACAACGTGAGCAGCCCGGCGTACGAGTGCGTCTCGACCCCAGCACACGTGCCTCTTAAAAGAGAGCCCATTGTTAAGAAGAAACTGACTAGCACTGGGGTGCTGTGAATGATATCCAGATATCTAGTCCTTTAATGACTACAATGCAGTGTGTAGCTCAAACGATTAGAGAGCTCTAAAAGATGCCACTGTGCTTGGGTGCCTCAAGTCTCCAAGCTGTTGCAATATCCCTCAATCCTGATTCCAGCCGACCAAAGCTTCATTTTTTTCCCACAGGGTAAACTGTTATGTTAATTTTAAGTAGTTGAAAAGCAATGTTTCCCATTCCCTTTCATGTGCTTTTATGTCACTGTCAAACTAAGCAGATTACATATTATTTCACAATGTGTACTGACAATGAATGGTGGGTGAGTAGGGCTGAGAAGTATATAATGAGAGATTTTGTACTCTACGTGAGATAGTTGTTAACTCTGCATGTGGCACTCAACTGACTATAGTCTCATTCATTACAAAATCCTTGCTTTGACTGTGCTGTGTCAAGTTGGTCTTTTTTTACAGTTTTCATCACCAGGAGCTACAGATACAGTGCGTCACAGTAATACTACAGGAGTATAATGCTGGAATAACAGAAACTATATCGGCTCAAGGGCACATATTCAGGCAGTGTTTTTGTACATTGAAATAACTGACATATATTTCTTTCTCACTTCTGCAACAAAATAATGTCTGCGACAGGAGTTTATTGAGAATATAGTGCTAGTAACTGTATCAATGGGTTTGACTATAATGATACCACAATTATTAACAAAGTAGTTCAGGTGGGGAGCTGCGTCAGCATGCGTAGGCTGCAAAGGAACAAGTAATGGGTTTATTCCATGCTGAAAAGAGAAGAAAGGAAACACAACTTTTCAGCTGTGGAGTGTTCTTTCTTCTCCTTTCAGCATGAAATTAACCTATTACTTGTTCAGTTATTAACAAATACGTAGGTTTATCTTTTCCAAAAAAGTAGGTGTTGAGGTCGCGGCTCAGTGTTGTTCGGTGAACCGCAGTCACACCACCTCCTTGTCTGTATCTCAGCTGCGCCGAGAGGGAGCGGATAGGCATCCCCACGGAGGCGGAGTCAGCGGACAGCCACGCCCACCCGCCGGCCATCGTCCTGTACGTGGTGGACCCCTTCCTGTGCCGCGCGGGGGGCGAGGAGGACGAGGAGGCTGAGCCAGGCAGCACATGGGTGCTGGGCCTCCTGCGCTGCTACACCGACATCCTGCAGAGCCTTCCGGAATCCCTGCAGCCAGCCCTCGCCCTGCAGGTACCTGCCGACTTACAACTGACCCCCCCCGGTACCACCTTTATGTGAATTTAATGGAGGTGCAGTCTCAGTCTGTAAGATTCCACAGGTATCTTTCAGCCCGGGACAAACTGTGAAATTGTCCGTCCCCCGGTTCTACGGCTTTTCAAATGAACCGCGCCCGAGCAGAAAGTCTTAATTCCGACAGCAGTTGCCGTCTTAAAATTCACACCCTTAGCCACAGGAATCTCCCCAGGCAGGCAGTTTATGGAGGGGATACGCACGGAGGGAAACTTTATCCTTCGTGTTTCCCTTTTACATTCAGCCAGTTTCATCCCACACAAAGGTGCCCTCAAGGAAAACCCGTTCCTCTCTACTGAGAAGATTGCTTCTTCAAAGCGAAGGAGAGACAGCTCACACACCCACCCCAGTAAGGACTGAAGTGCTGATTGGTGGAAGAATTTGGCTAGGAGTTATAACAAGTCTGGGACAGTCCAGTGGCATGTTTTCCCAAGGTGAGGCCAGCGTGTATAACAGAGTAAAACTGGCCCTGCTGTTCAACTTTTCATCACCTTAGAGGACGGAGGCAGAGTTAGCCCTCCCCCCATTGGCCTGTGAGGCGGCACGACTCCCTGCTCTCTCTGTCTCCCCAGGTGGTGCCCTGCCAGTACCTGCTGCAGCCTGTGAGTGGGGAGAGCTCTCACTACATCCAGCACCTGCGCTCCCTGGCCTTCTCCACCTACTCCCAGTGCCGCCGCCTGCTGCCCACACAGACACACATCAAGTCCCTCACGGGCTTCGGGCCAGCCTCCATAGTCCACGCTGTGCTCAAAAACCCCGAGGTAGAACCCCGCACTGAAACTGCTGACCAGCAACGTTGGTTCAATAAATTAAAATTCGAAGTTTATTTTTTAGCTCCAGTGCCAGCATGTACTCTGTAATTAACGGGATCAGTTCAACCATTTGACGTTGCCGCACCAAAACGGGAGATTAAACAGAGAGGGAGCTGGCTGCTGTGGGTTAGGGCATGTCACAGTGGCTCTTTAATCCTCAGAACAGAACAATTCTCCATTTACCCTGAAACCACATAGAAACAGCAGGAAGCTCATAGCTGATTCTAATGAAAGGGTGCCCATTAAAAGTGGATCCTATTCGTCCATTTTTATTTTCATGAAAAATGTAAGAAGCCCTACACCCTGTCTGTTCTCTGTTGGCACAGCAGACCCTCCCAACCAGTGTCCTTATTCCAGCCTGGTTGGAAAACATTGATGCTAAGTGGTAAACACAAAACAAATACGTGCTAAGCCCAAGTTTTATTTAAAGAAATAACTGAGGTCATGAGTTTTCCCAACTGGAATACCAAGAGGCATTGGAGACTATAGCATTTGTTACGTTTTTAATGGCTCTCAATATACATCAACTGGTAATTTACACACAAGGGAAAAATAAAATGGGGGCAGTGTTTAGCATTGCTGCCTCGCAGTTTGGGGATCCTGGGTTCAATCCTGGACCTGGGGTGCTGTCTGTGTGGAGTGTGTACGCTCTTCCTGTGTTTGTGTTGGTTTTCTCCCACAGTCCAAAGACATGCTGGTGGGTTAATTGGCTTCTGGGAAAACTAGTCCTGGTGTGAGTGTGTGTGCCCTGAAATGCCTGGTGTCCCTTCCAGAGTGTACCCCACTTTGTGCCCATTGCTTGCCAGGATTGGTTGCCCCTTCCCTGTGACCCTAGTTTGGAAGAAGTGGTTAGAAAGTGGATGGATGGGAAGTGCCTGCCTTGACTCTCTCTCTCTGTCTGACAGCGGCCCAGCCCCCTGCAGCTGTACTCCCCTCCCTTTGTGCTGGGGCCCACCCGCAGCAAGCAGCTGGAGTTGGGGGAAGCATGGGGCGAGGGGGTGCCCCGCTACAGCGTGCTCTTTGTGGGCTACTGCCTGTCCCACGACCAGCGCTGGATTCTGGTGTCGTGCACAGACCAGCAGGGAGAGCTGCTAGACACCTGCATCATCAACATTGATGTGCCCAACCGGTAAAGACACCCATCTGACACAGCCACACAATTTGCGAGGTCCAGCTGATTTACTCCAACTATATATCCCAGAGTTTTCCAGAATTTGTAACATATTGGTTGTGGAGATGCACAGAATCAGAGCTCAGCCGCGCCAAGGTTTGAAAAGAGGTTTATTCTGTAGTTATAACACTGGCTGTTCAAGCATTACTTCTCTTGACAGCTTGTTGGAGTGGGATTTCAGACAGGCTCATTAGCTCAGAAAACCCAAAGAGCAGATCAGCACCTGTCTCAATGTGCATCCTCCACAGTCTTTCACTCACAGATCTGGCGATCCCAAGCACAGCTAGGGGCTCCAGATTTTTCTGTCCCCCCCCCCCCCCAATCAAGAATACATTTGGATTTGTTAGATGCTTTGGATCTACAGTACCCTGGGAGAGGTTTGTTCCATTTCTAACAGCCCTGTTGTGGGTATGCTTTCCCCTGGCCCGGCCACACTCTGACTCTCTCTGGCAGGGCGCGGAGGACCAAGGTGTCAGCTCGCAAGATGGGCCTGCAGAAGGTGTGGGAGTGGTGCATTGGCATCATCCAGATGACATCTTTGCCGTGGAGGGTTGTGATCGGGCGCTTGGGCCGCCTGGGTCACGGGGAGCTGAAAGGTACGGTCTTGCTAAAGCTGTAGCTGCCGCCACGAGAGAAGTTTTCTCATTTCTGTTCACCTGGGTACTAAAGCTCAGTTGTACAATGTCAATCCACTTGACTGGAGAGGGGCTGGAACTGAACAGGCTCAGTTTGCCACATGGTTTTGACTGGCAGTAAGAACATGCCTCTCCCAGTTATCGGATGCTGTCCAATCATTTAAAAATAATAAGAAAATAAAACTGATCGTCAGTCCCTCCCTCATTATCTATGCTATCCTGTCCTAGGATGTACGATTTACTGTACCACATAATAACATGCTGTTCTATTTCTACATTGTACAGCTATTTCTAAACAGTTAATTGACTTCTCAATTCTGTCTGTGTAACAAACAAACAGTTACATTACATTATAACAGTTACATTATTATAACAAACAGTTAATATAGCTTCACATTTCACCTCTCCTTGCCACAGTTTTTTACCGACCTTTCTGTCTGCATCCTTGTCCAGCAGTTAAAGGATTTATATTTAAGAAAATCATCTGAAGCCGATTATCCTTAAATTTAGAGCACGCTACCTTTTCTCTCGATGACAGATTAAGTTCTTTTTGAATCCTCTCCATTCATTTACAGATTTCAGCTTTTCAAATACCCCCCAATCTCTAAAACCTGAGGACACTCTCCCTCACTAGTGTGGCCATTCTCACCTGCACTGTTCTTTGTTCTCCTGAGCATTATATTCTTGCTGCCTTACCTCTCACACCTGAAGAAGGCTCAACATCCAATATATTGTTTTTGCTTTTGATTTTTCAGAGTGGGATTAACCTTTAATTGTTCATTTGCAGTAAAAGCACACGGACACAGATCCCCACTCGAACGCAGTTTCTTGTATCTTCAGTAAATCCCTTCACTAGGTCAAAATCACAGTGCGTTTCTGTTGGTTGTAGATGGAACGCCCCGAAATAGGTCAGACAAACTCTGCGGATCGGTTTGGATCTTACTGCTGTACAGGATCCCCCTGACCCTCTGTCCCTCTTCCCAGACTGGAGCATGCTCCTGGGGGAATGCGCCCTGCACTCCATCAGCCGGCACCTCCGGGACACTTGCCGGATGTGTGGGATCTCTGCCAGTGACTCGCCCTCCATCCTGAGTGCCTGCCTGGTGGCCATGGAGCCACAGGGCTCCTTCGTGGTCATGCCAGGTAAGTCCCGGCTCCCTCGCCCCCAGCTGTGGTGGGCACGCCCATGGAAACTCCCTTCCCTGTGGGCTGGTCCATTAGAGCTTGACTTGCTGTTTGTCAGCTTGTGCAGGTGGCCAGAATCATTTAAAGGGCTCAGAAAAAAAAAACAAGAAAATTTGCAAACTAAACTTATTTTTAATGCAATAAGATTCCTAAATTAATTTGTTGATATTTTACATCAAGACAATTAAGACTGAGATGGAATGATTCATATAAAAGTACAATATTGCAAATGAAACATATCTTGTTAACATGTATAGTATACTGTATATAAACTATATGAATTCTTCTGTTTATACTGAGCATTGGAAGAAACGTGCTCTCTAGTTATGCATCTATTTTAGAAAATCTAGACTTTTGATTAAAGACGTTGATTACAGATTTTTGGTGTACTTTTGATTTGAAATTACAATTTAATTTTGATGTCAACGTTGGTGAAAACCAAGAGACAAGAACACAGAAAGGAAGCAACATATCCCACTTATATCATGTTCATTCAAACAAGCTGAAGTCAAAGCATTTGCTCCACATGGACAAAAGTCAATTTCTGAAATGTTCGATTTGGTTATAAGTGGTTTATTTTGATGTTCAATAAAAAACAAACAGGGAGAGAGAGGTATTGAATGTTGGTATAATGATCAATGCATCTGAAAAAGCTGTAAGCAATGGAAAAGCAATTTCTGGCCTATCGGTAGTAGTGGTTTGGGGGTTTCCTGTCTGTGAGGGCCATGAGGTGACTCACGGTGTGTGTACCCACAGATGCAGTAACAATGGGTTCGGTGTTCGGCCGCAGCACAGCCCTCAATCTGCAGACCTCCCAGCTCAACACGCCGCAGGACGCCTCCTGCACCCACATCCTGGTCTTCCCCACCTCCGCCACTACGCAGGTGGCACCGGGCACTTACCCCACCGAAGATAATCCCGGTAACCGCGCCGACAAGTGGAAGTGTTCATTTCAAGGGGCACTGAATTTCCGTTTAGAGAAACAGATTTTGTCAAGTTGACTTAGTTTGCATGCTGTTTAGAAACACTAATAAAAAAAAGTGTGTCAAGCTCTCAGGCATAACTCTAATGCTCTTGTGTAGGAGTAAGATATCTGTGCCTGAAGTAAAGTGTAAAGGAAATCATCTTTTTACATTAAGAATGTGTAAATTGACAAAAATAAGCCTCACTATAAAATCCTTTTGAGCATTCTGAAATCAAGAGAATGGGATGACTACTTCTTTGTGCAAAGGATTGTGGAGCATGAAGCAACCTACCCATCCATGTTGTTGAACCAAAATCCCTGGCTTCTTTCAAGAAACACTTGAATGAGATCTTATGATCAAAGAACTGCTAAGCTGGCTAGATAGGCCAAATGACCTGCTTCCGTTTGTACCTCTAACAGTTTTTAAAAACCTCTTACAAATTAGCTCTGTATTCAGTTACAGAAATAAATAAATATATATACACACAAAGCACTGCACAATATTCTGTAATATTACTATGGTACTGTACATTTAACATGGACGGGCTAGTGTATTAACAGCAGTAATCCCTAAGACCTGCAGAGGGTACAGTTGCAAAAGTATCTGCTTTTAGTGTGTCATGTTTCAGAATGGCAAGCAAAATGAACTTCCCAATTAAATATAACATTATAATATAAGGTTAGTTATAACAATGTGGTCAATGCTGTGAAAGCAGTATGGTTTCAATTACAATTTCAATTATAAAATAGGTTTAATTATTGTCCTATCTAAACACAATTGTTGTGTTAGGCAGCTAGTCATTAAGTCCTTGTTGAACACACTTAAAGAGATTTTTCCCATTTAAAATGAACCGTTGATAATTGTAACATGATGCATAGTTACAGAGGAATGGCAAGGCTCCAGTTCTCTTCTTATTTGACCTACAGACCTGTAAGAGGAGTAATGAGTTTATCCTGCAACTTTCTTAATGGTTTAATATCTCGTTGACCTATTACATTATCTGGTGCTAAATAAGCATCCCTTAGCACACTACAAAAGTTTATTTGGTGGAAACCTGGAGTGTGTGAGCCCTGCAGACGTCACACAGTCTTATCTATGCTGACTGGATTCACACAGGTGGAGTCCAGGCACATTTTTTTGTGTTAAAAACAATCCCGGCTAATTAAGATGTAGTTGATGAGAATGCATGGAATGTGAGTTAGTACAACAAAGCTTTAAATGGTTTAAATGATTTAGAAGCTTGCTGGCCTAGTGAGCCCATGTTATCTTCCTTTCCCAGATGATATGTTTGACCTGCCTTTTCCGGATGAGCTGGAGAATGACATCGGGAACGACATGATGCTGATCACTGGGAACCTGCACCCCTCCCCAAACTCCTCGCCCGTCCCTTCGCCCGGGTCTCCTTCCGGGATGGGCGGCGGGTCCCACTTTCAGCACACCAGGGTGAGCCTGGAGATAATCCAAAAGGACAATCAGGTGTCCTTTTGAGTTGTGGGCCATATTCTCAAGTGCAAATACACAGACAGCACAGCCTGCAAGAGCAGCACTGTCACTTTCTCAGAGGGCAAACGACATTCTTTTTTCCCTACCAAAAATGCAAGACTTCTTTATGCAATCTTTAGTGGGATCAGCCTTTTTCCTCTTATATCTCATGCTGTTATTTCAGGTTATGTCACTATCTTTCACACTTGTTCATTCCTTCTAGCATGAAGTGAAGCTGCAATCAAGAAAATGTAACAAACTGGTATTACATAATTGTAATGTGATTAAGCACTGAGATCTTGTGTGCTACAGTGACATAGAATACCTCTAGACCTATTTTTTTCTAAAAGCACGTATTCCTGGGACTGTCCCATAGACAGCAAGTAATGATCTCAACAGCCTTACAGAATAGTTGCATTAGGGGGACACAATGCACGATAAAACAGCAGGATAAATTTGATGACGTAAACTACCTGTTTTATCTACCATGTCACTGTTCCTTGACTTTAAAAGTTATAATGAAAATCCCGTTTTTGAAATTTGTCTGCTTGGTTGCTGAAATTGCTGTTTACTCAGGATTTTGTGGTTGCTGCCTCTCCCTCCTTTAGAGCCAGGGAGAGCGGCTTCTCTCTCGGGACGCCCCAGAGGAGCTGAAGCAACAGCCCCTGGCATTGGGGTACTACGTCTCCACTGCCAAGGCCGAAGACCTGCCTCAGTGGTTCTGGGCATCCTGCCCACAGGCACAGAACCAGTGCCCACTCTTCCTGAAGGTACACTGCCCAGTGTTTAATTCTAGCCTGTTTTCTGCAGCCTTCTGTCTTACACACTGCATTGTGCATTGTCAGCTGTTTTCGTCATTGATGGCCCTTCACATTTCCCAGTCAAATCCAGTAACAATTTGTTCATTATAAAAAGATGAGCTACTTTCCACTGAGCATCTCTTTACGCGATATTCTGATCAATCAGTTTACGGGTGATGCTTATTGCTAATCCATTTAACTTGAGTTTCAGTTAAGTTTACAATGATGAGAGGGTTGCACCTTTTTTTTTACTCAATGGACAAGGTATCCTGACAATATTTTTTTCAATAGGACAGAGATGGGTGTAGTTTGCTGTATTCATGCTATTCCTATATGGCTAACATTGCTAAAAATGTTTCTAACAAAAAGGCATAATTGCGTTTTATGAGACGTATGTTGTGAAACAAATTTCAAAAATAAGTAACGCTGTACTGCTACACCAACTGCTTCAGTACTGTGTTCATCTTCTTGATTTCTTGGTTTTATTCATGCTGATTGTCTTTCCATTGCATTTCCAAATCTGCCCAGTCTGTTTGTTGTTCTTGGAGACACTGTAGTGCAGTGTAAGCCACTGGCATGATCTTTGTGCTATTCTTCACTGCAATTCTGTTAAAAAAAAAAGAGCACAGTTGCTAAGCAGCTAAAATGCCCTGCTCTTTTCCTCTCCCAACAGGCCTCGCTGCACCACCACATCTCCATTGCCCAGACGGACGACTTCATCTCTAACAAGACCTCACAGAGGACACCTCATCCCCTCGACTCCAAGACCACCTCAGATGTGTTAAGGTGAGGGAACCAGCATAGTATTTGCACTACAAGGGCTCACAGCCGTAAAGGGAAATGAATTAACCATCTACTCTCCAGGGCAGTAGGATCCTAGCCTTTCCAGCTGTGCTGTCCTAAAGCACATTTGTCTGCAGAATTGCATAACTGAATTAACTCACAATTAGCTTCCTTGGTGGTCTAGTGGTTAGGATTGGGCGTTCTCATAGGCCCAGCCCGGGTTCAATCCCTAGCCTGGGAATATTGTGCTCCTTCTCAGCTGTGGGAGCGTGGACCAAGCTACCCACCCATGTTGTTGAAGTCTATAGCCTGATGCAATCCTTGGATTTCACGTTCTAGCTACCAAAAGGGGAGACAGATGGGCCTGAGGGCCTCCCCTCCTATGTAACCTTTATGTTTAATTAAAACAACTAGCAAGCTGGCTGTGCAAAAATCACAATTTTGAAAGGGTTTGAAATTGCAGAAATATGACTACGTGTCTGAAGCCCTCCAACATCTTTGAGCTCATGTGTTTATAAGTGTGAATGCATGAAATTGGTGCAGTTGATGTTCATAGCCAAGATACCAATGGGTTGACTTTGACAGTCCCTTATGAATAAAAGGATGAAGTCCCAGTTTTTGCTACTCAAGACTCAAGCTATTCTGTCCCTGGGCCCTGGGCGGCATCTGATTTACTGTGCTTCTCACCCCACTCCCTGTCGCTGTTTGCCAGGTTTGTTCTGGAGCAGTACAACGCCCTCTCCTGGCTAACCTGCAGCCCAGCAACACAAGACCGCCGGTCCTGCCTGCCCGTTCACTTTGCAGTTCTAACGCAGATGTACAATGCCATTCTTAATATGCTCTAAGAAGGGGTCCATTGCAACACCATGTACAGTACCTCTCCCTTTACATCCCAGGGAGGAACTCTTGCCTGTTACACCAAATTTGATAAACTGCCAATTTTTCTGTTTCAAAACAGTTGTCTTCATTTTAACTTGCAAAATAGACAACCACCTTTTGTTTAGTGACTGCATGTAGCAAAAAATGATCAAAAGTATACTCCTTTTTATATTCTAGTACCTCAGGGCACAGGTGTCATCAAGGGTAACATTTGAAGGATTACTGCACGGGATCTTTTTTTTCCTGTTTAGTATTTCACACTTTCTCCTGTAAAATCAGTCAGTTCAAAGGGTCAGAAAGTGCAAGAAATACCAATTAAATGTTTTATTCTGAATATAATTCGTCCGCCTTTATAGAAATGGAAGTCCACAGTTTATGTCAGAGGAATCACAGTTATAAAACAGATTGATTTCCATCAAATTGCAGTGTTACAATGTTTTGGCAGCTTCTGTTAAAGGGAATATACTGTATATATTTATTTTTGGTTTTAATTACTATGATATATCAATTATGGAAATGTAATAGACAATGTAACAGAAGCATCATAAAGGCATAAGAAGGATGATGTTTTAAAATGAACATCCTCTGAAACCTTTTAATAGTATAGATTTGTTTGATATCACTTTTTTACTAAGCATGTTTTCTGCAGCAAGGAATGTTACACCTTCCTGCTGTGAAAACCAATGGAAATCATATCGTTGAAGTGTGAAGAGAAAGTGTTACAGATATTTTGTAAGTAAGAGAAACAATTACATACTTCGAAATGGCAATATTGCTTAAACACAGTTATTTTACTACAAAGAGATTGTTCAATTGTAAGGTAATCAAAAGGAGTACATTTTTCAAAGAGCCACAGGCCTACTGAGCAGAATCCTAGGCAGCTTTGTCTACTTTGCAAAGAAGAAATGAATGACTGCTCATTATAGAGCTAACGTCATTTACCCAGGGAATTTTCTGAGAAAAATGGGGACCAGTTTTCACAAGTTGAAAAAGCTTCAGCCATCTTAGTTCAGTACTGGTAGCATAGTTTGGATGTCAAAATAAGGTTTTCTTAATACAATGTTGTTAGATTGCATAAAACTGTTAGAAAGGCCCATTTGTAAAATCTGATGTGAAAATGTATAAATACCTGACATTGCAATTCTGAGTTGTCCCTGCAAACTACGTGCACTGAGAGCAGAGGCCATTTAGTGATCTGAGGAAAAACAAGATGCTATGATGAGAAAACGTCACATCAGAGGGGGTAAAAAAAACACATTTTTAATCTCTCTCTTAGCATGTTTCTTGGTGTTTGTTAAAGATCATGCTGGATTAAATGGTATTGTGTTTAAGAATACCATGATCCTATGGATCTCTTTCTAGAATGGAATAAAGCCTTTGCTTTCACATTCTCTTCCCATGGATTTGAAGAAATGGTTGGGCAGTTGGCCATAGGTGATTTGGCTCCTGATGGTGACATTTCCTCTCAAAGCAGCATGTAAATGCATGTTCTTGTGATTTGTGCTCTGCACTTTCGTGTCATTTGTCCTTTGTCTCACATCCTGTAAATTGATCATATTTATTGGCGATCATTTTTTTTGGTCAGCTGCAAACCCCAAAACTTTCAGCAAATGTGCCAGCATTAGCCCCTTCTTTAGAACAGTACATGAGTAGCAGCTGTGAACTTGCTTAGATGGCCGACATGATTCTCCACAAGAGTTTCTGAAAGGAACTATGAACCACAGTGCCTAGATTTGAGAGCACCCAAGCATTTGTACAAGATACAAACTGTCTACCAAATGAAGGTGCAAACTGTCCCTTAAACTGAAGAGTATTTTTTTCATTGTCAAGATATGAGAAACAGTAAATCATATTATTGGCATTGGATAAGCCAGAGGTTTAACCTGGGACATTCTATAATACATACTCACCTGAAAATACACATTTACTCCTTGTGACAAAAGTACTGCAGTTCAATTTTCATAATTCATCAGCCTACCATTTGGCTTTGCGTTAGTTGATATGGGCTTAGTTTCAGGACACAAATAGACCACTATAAAAGAAATTGGGTCACAAGCTTAAAACAAAATAAAGGTGCAACCAACATGACATTCCCTTAAAAGAATGCCTAGCAGTCCAGAATTGAGATCAATTTCTCTAGTTGTGTTTATATCTCATACAACAAATGAAAACAATCTATAATTTTCGTGTTGGATCTGTTCAGAAACCATCAGGGTATGTTAATTCCCCGATATCTTGTGTGATGTTTTTCATTAGGTTTAAAAAGAATCAAGACTTACAAGAGCACCTGTTATTCCACCTACATCGTGAACATCACGATGACTAAGTTTTCTATAGCTGGTTAGAAGACATGTTCCTCTTAAGAAGTTTTATCTTTCAGAAGAAAAAAAAAAGTTTTCAGCTGCGGCACACAGAGCATCCAGACCACAGTATATTTAATATACATATTTTATTCACAATATCATGTATTTCATGGCAAGCGTTGTTGATACGAAATTAAAATGTTTCAATATTTCATACTTGGGATCACTCAGTTCCTTACCATTTGCTTTTTGCCCCCAGATTTGGCCTTGGATAACTACAGAGGGTAATGTGCACAGTAATGACAGCAGTGTTTTAGTACATCCAGTGCCATACAGACTTACCTCAAGGGGGAACATGTCTTTCGCCTCTTGTCATGTCAAGGACAGGGGCCAGGGCTCTGATCTTGATCTGATCTTAGGGTGCACAGGGAGAATGACCTTTTCCATCTTAATGGGGCAGAAAGAACAGAGTGACGGGGAATTATCCTCTGGGTCACGGGAGATAATACTGTAGGTGCATCTGCTGATTAAGTTTTGTGGTTGGGGACACTCAGATTACTAGTGGGATTCAAGGGATAAAAGGGGAATTTGTGTGGGGAATTCTCAATTTAAGACAAAAACTAAACTGGAAGTAAAAAGTAACTGAATCTTGAATTGAGACTCAGTCAACAATGAGAATGGGAACAGCAATTCTTCAATATTTGTACATGCTAGTTTTATGAGAGGTAAATGCACAATATTATGTTCTTCCAGACACAAATTGGCTCAAATTCCATTAACATACTGCTTATTTATTGTTTTATATTTCATCATATAAATTGGTTGTGAAATTTCTTATGAAGTAAAAAACTGATTAGAGGCAACAGACTTGATTTGTTTGGAGGTGGAGGTTCATTCAAGGCACTTTTATGATTTTCATTTTTTTAAAGTGACATTCTATTCTGTTGTAGATGTGATCCTGATAGAGGAAAACAGAAACAAAAAAGCAAATGGCCATTGTGTATAGTGTAAAACTGACATTTACAATCAAATTTGACTATTTTTTATGAATTAAGAAAAAATAAGAATGACAACATTTGTGTTTTCCAGATTTAAAAAGAGATAGCCTTGGAATTAGGCAAGGAATTTTGCAAAAAAATCAATTAAAAAATTGTGAAGATGCCATATTTAAATAAATATATATACATATATTTTTAGGTTTTGAATTAAAAAAATCCTACCTCCCTGAATCTGTCAGACAATGGGGGAAGAATTTAACTTTTAAATTTCTCTTTAAAAAAAGACAAAAAACAGGACAGAAAAGCTACGGCTAGCAGATTAGAGATATTTTTAGTTTGTCCTATACTTTTTTATTGTTATAAAAAAATTTAGCCTCTGTTTTATTTAAGATTTAAGTTAAGGAAACAGAATGATACAGACAAAATATATTTATAAAAATGTTTTCTTTTGCTGCAAAATAAACTTGAAATAGATGGCAATAGACTAAAAAGTATGTATTTGAGCATTAAAAATGGTATTGTATATTAAATGAATACACATTATTTTAGTGGTGGTTTGAAAGAGAAGAAACAGACCATCACTCTGTTTAGCCAGCTCTTCTCCTCATCAGCACCCTGTTATTTGTACAATTCCCTAGCATGCTATGTATATATACATATAATTCAGCTGACTTTTTGAAATTCTGAAAGCTGTACATTTCATGCTGGTTCGATCTTTCTTTTACGCAATTCCTATGAAGCATTTTTTGCTGTGGGCTTTTTTTATATAAATATCCTTCAGACAAAGTGGGTGGAAACAAGTGGGAGGGCTGGTGGGTGGTGGGGTAAGTGACTTTCATGAGATTGTTGTATTGCTGAAACAAGTACACTAAGGAAAAAAAGATGAAACAGCAAATTTGATACACCTTCTACCATTTTAAATATCAGCCAGATCTATCTTGGGGAAGAAAAATCTGTATCTTTTACACTCTTTTTTTAGTAAATTATTAAATTATGGAAAATGGAAATACCTGGTGTCTTGTCTGTCTGTTGGGAAATAAATACTTCTTTGCATATCTATAGACATTTTCATCCAGTAGAAAACCACAGATGAACAGGTAATGTGCTATTGCCATTCTAGTAAGCTACTTCACCTGTTAAAGAGGAACTGCAGCCCCAATTTCTCAGATCGGTTATTAAATCTCAGTAACAAATTCATTGACGGTGTAGAAAAATTGTACATATTTTGAATTAAGCATCAAATCGTTTGACAATATGTGCGAGAGCTAGAGTTCCCACTAATTGTGACACGATGCGACCCTTCCTGCTCACTAGTCACTGTGATAACTAATCTAACGGGATGCACGAGTGAGTAAGTACAAGTGCAGCAGATATTTCACCACAGAAAGTTGCCAACATGCAAAGTTAACAAGTTCCATTCGTCAGCAAATATTATTTTAAAAAACAAGAGCAATACTGGATTTAAAATACATGTATCGACAAGCATACAGTACTTGTTTACAGTGTAACAGGGCGACTTCACATCACCAGAAGTTTTGTTTTGTGTGGCGCTGCGCATACCTGGAAATTTAGTCTATTTTGTGTTGCAAATAGGAAATTATACAAGTTACCGTATACTGTACATTTGACTTTTATTGTGGTTTGAAATGCACTCATCAATGGTGATTCTTTCTAAGTCCTAAGTAAATGGCATTGCAGTTTCTGTTTAAGTTGAGGGAGAAATTTACGTAGGCTAGATTGAGCACCCCTGAAGCAGTATTAGCCTGGATACCAGGACTAGCACCCCGACTCGTACAAATGTTACCATTAGATCTTCAACAACTATGATTAGTCAGAATAGCAACTCCAGAAACCCAGTATCCCCTGTCAACATACTGGTTCAGGGTATCACTTTGAAATTTCTGATTTAGAGAATAATGGTAGAGTTTTATTTATAAATGCCTTTTAATTAAAACTAAAATCATTATTCAATAGCACACATACAGTACACGTAACAGAATGAAAAAGGATTCGCTACCTGACCTGACCTCATCATGATAGAATAAAGGCATATAATAAAGATTTTGGCTAAACTATGCTGCTGGGAAAAGAGTCCCTTGTGAAGTTCACAACATTTTTGATTGATAACATAGGGTCAAAAATGACGAAATGTTTGGATTCCATCAAGAATAACATTGATGGCACCACCTTTGAGAAACTAGTGCTAGGAGTCTATGTGAATAACCTTACCTTAGTCTTGTCAGTTTCTCTTAAGAAGGGACTGTTGCTCCCATGTCCTGTGAAGCGCACTACCTACAGCCTGGATGTTGGATTTGGTCTGCAAGTAAGTGAGAGTATCAGCAGCATAGCGAAGAAGTCCAAGTCCAGGACACAACATGGAAACACTAAATAGTAAACACTAAAAAAAGTAATGGTCTCAACACAGAGCCCTGCTGAACACCTACTGTAAGTAATTGGCATAAGATTAAACAAGCACAGATTTTACAACTGAGACCTGTTAAGTCTGATAGGGGCCAAACTCTGGGAAATACCAGAGATCCCGTGGAGGCCTAGATGAGTTTCAGTGCACTTTAGAAGGATGAAGAAGCAAGAAGTAGGACAAGTATAAAGCATTAACTTTGTTGCATTAAGTCTAAAGAAAGACTTAAAGAGCTCATTAGATGCAAGATGGGATTGAGCTGCCACTGTTATTTTGTGAGAAAAAGACAAATTGGAAATAGAATGGTAGCTCAACTACTCAGCACTCCAGGTCAGGGTTTTTTTAACAGGTGTGATACAGCAGATATTACTCCTATAAGTGCAAAAGCAGATCACAAGGACTCATTGACAAGGGCTTGTATCACATGACAGAAAGACCAGAGGAACCGAATTTGACAGGGACATACAGTAGGATCAGGATTCAAAACAGAGATATCAGGTCCTACTTCTGGTACAAACTCACTAAGTAGCATCAACAAATGAGTGAAATGCAAACCTGCAGGAGTGCCTACCTGTGCCATGAATGCAGAATGATGATGTCAGCAAACGTTATGATTGGAAAAGCAGACTTCTTAACTGGGTGAAGCATTTTACTGATGACTGAATAAAGGACTGGAGGATTACTGTAGGTGACGATTCTTCTGATGTTTCCCGTAAGGCCTAAAAATTAAAGACATTTGAGTAGGGAGCTGCTCATTTATCAATTATGATGAAGTTGCTGAGGTGGATTTTCACACCATAAAAACACAGCACAAAGGTGTCTGAAAACAAAAATGGACCCTTTTTATTGTCTACAGAGACCACCAAAGCTTGAACGACTTCATCATAATAAGGCTACCTCTTATTTTATCAGAATACACCAGCAGAGGGAGCCCTTTCACCATGTATTACTACCAGGAATGCAGTAAAAACTTTCTTGCCCTGGCTATAATCTCCCGCTCATCAAAAAGTAACCCTTTTGTATACAGAACCCTCTTTTGTCAGGGAAGCCTGGATTTGGGAAGTAGCGGAGACTGCTGTCAGGCCCGTGCTCATTAGGAGTGATGGATGTCCCTGTTCTTCCTGTGTTTTTCTCTGTCGTACTTGAGGAACAATGGTACAGCATCTCATTTACGTCTGTGTTCCAGGGCTGGGGAAGGGTGGGTGGCTTAAGTTTGCTCTGTTCGCACTTGTCCTTCATCCCACAGGCTGGAGAATGCAGCTGACATACTGCAGGATTGATTCCTATACTGTACATCTGCCTGCCATATTTACAAGTCTATTCCAAGTATATTGTGACTTATTCAGCACATGCAAGGCAGACAGAGCTGGGGTATTTTTAATGAACCTTGCACAGTGTGAGAGATTTCACTCATTTATCCATGTTCGACGGCATGTGTTGATCATCTTACCCTTTACCTTGGAGCCTTTATTTAGAGTGGCATAACATGTTTCCCAAGTGTTCCCTGCATCTGAGGCTTTTTCCTGCGCTGCAATAACCCATTACAGATTACCGATTTTGAAAGATCTGATCTTCAGATCTGAAGACCTGGTTTACCAGTGCTGTTCGGACAGGTGGAGAGCATGCTGTGAGCCCATTGTGATGGGTTGTAGAGGATTTGCAGGCCAATCCTCCTAAAGAGCCTACAATCTTGCGGGTGTAACAGGGCTGGGCAAGAGGAAGGCCATCCAAAACAACTAGAGAGGCTGCAGAAACAGCCTCAAGATGGCTGTGGATCAAGAGGAGTGATCTGTGGGTAACAGTGTCTTCTGGGTACAAGCTGGGGCTTGATCAACCTTGGCCGAGTCACCTGAGCGAGGGCGTCTGATGTTGAAACACCTGAAACACCCAGTGACCCCAGGCAGGTAACATCACTGGTGATGTGTCCAGCTGTATCAGAGGATGTATTTTTCAAACTGAATGATAATCCTTATAGACTGGCACAAAGGGAAACAAAACAGTGTCTGGACTGAACTTCTCTTAGAGTCAAGGAAGCTAACTGACTGATGTGTCAATTCTGAAATATTAGTGGTCATGTTTTAATATTTCCAATCATGACGTTTTTATCATCTATTTCAGAAAAGCTAATTCTCAATAAATGTGTTGATCTTAAGCCAAAAAATACATTAATCAAATACATGAAAGGATTCTTCAAAGAGATTAATACTATTTTGTGCCAGTGTGGTTTTTAACTCTTGAACTTGCAAGATAATTTCTTAAGGACTTTTAAAACGCCCAAGGCAAAATTAAATCATGAAATACTGTTATTGTGTAGGAACTTGTAAAAATAAAGCTCACTACAGGCGAACCGTCAGTGAGTTTGTGTCAATCATATCCAGAAGCTATAACACACAAAGGAACGCTCAGAGTAACAGTCATTACTGCAGTGGGGTGTGTCGTTTTGCAAATTACCAACGTTTACTGCAAACAACAAGAAAGCTTGTCTTACGTTAAGATTTATGCTTAGTCCATTTCCAATATAAGATGCAAAATAAACATTAAATCACACCTTGTTTGTGTTGTGTGTTCCTGTTTAAGGAGCAGAGGAAAAAAGTAATTCATCTGCTGTGCAAAATCACAAAATGCAATTATTTCTCAGAAAAAGTATTTCCTTTACTATTGATGGGAGAATTATAAATCTATTTTTTTTATTCTTAGAACATAAACCTACATAATCACTGAGTAAACACTACAACAGCAGAGTACTACTGTGTGATGTGAACAATTCACCAGTTTTTAAAAGCAGGCACTTTATTTTCTTTCTTTCTTTCAGAGAGAGCTGCTATCTGAAATATTTTGATGTTCCACTTGGCAAGTGTTCCTGTAATTCCAGTTTACTTTCACCAGCTTTTAGTTGTGATCTGATAGCAGGTACTACAACCTCCTGCCAAATCAAGTAAACTTAAAAAGGTCATGTATCTGTTTCCTTCATTTTTTTATATCATCATAGTTTTCTAACAGAAATAAGCAATTGTTTTATTGATTCGATGAAGCACAGTGTCTCAGGAAATCCCTTCTACAGAGGATTCATAGTTGATATTAAAGCATACCCCCATAATACCCCCATCTAAGAAACAAAATATAAACCTACAGTATGTAATTCTTCCAAAAATACATGTAAGAATCCAAAAATAACAATAAAAGCTCATTTATAAATGGAGTAGTTACAGTAATAGTAAGAAAAGCAGTTTGGTAATAAGATTTTATTTCAAATCCAGACCACTTACTAAATTATTTATGACACTTCTATCACCATTGTTTCAGAAAGGCTTTTGTGACTCCTCATAAATCAATTGATTACTTAAAAATTCAACAATTAAAATTCAAAATGAAAATATAATAACAGGCAGAATTGACTATAGATTATTTAGAAAATAATGTTATTCCTGCACTTGAAGTAATACATAAGAAACTGCAATGTTTTTTTAAACAGGCTAATAGGAACATCATTAATTTAATCATCTTTGTAAATGTATCTTTGTTATTTTTTCCCCACAAGTTCTATTATACTCAAAATACTTTGTTACTAAGTTGCATGATAGTTTTTTCAAATTTCTGTAAAGAGATCATCACTGAAACAAGATGTTTTTCCAGATGTGGAAATAAATCATATTATATTTGACCTGCATGTATAGATGTTTTGTTGCTACATATGCAACTTTTCAATAGTTGCATTCAGCAATCTTTATATACTGTACATGTAACATTCCAAATAAAAGTAGAAAGGGTTATGATATATCATGCAACATACTGTACATGATAACCCATTTGCTGTAATATTTCTGTGATAGTACAGTATGAGCTCATATTAAACTGTAGCCATATTCAATTTGGCTTGATAGCTCCTAAACAAGACAACTGTACAGGTGCGATATTGATATTGTCCCTTGAATTAAAATGCTAAAGCTATACGTTCATACAAACTGGGGCTCTGAATAAATATTTTATTGCAGTTGCCAGAACAGAACACAGACAATGATGTGCACAACCTTGGCCTAAGTATATTTTTAAATGACACTTACCAAACCAAACAGAGGCACAGGAGAGAGTCCATTTGCAGATCAGGGTCAAATGAAACAAAAGGGGAAGAATAGAAAAGAAAGGGAAAAATATGGCGTTAAAATGAGTTCTGGAGTTTTTAAGTGTTGATCCCTAAAATGTGGGGCTGCTAATGTTTCTTTTGTAATGGCCTTTGTGATGAGAAGGTCTCGAGTCTAATTGAGTTCTTTTGCAGACACAGGCAGGCTATTAGGGTGATGGCATTCACCTTTTATGAGGTGGACTGGACAATGGTTCACAGTCTGCTGTGAGTAAGGTTACTGCATTGCTGACAATTACATTGGTATATGCTGCATTTTTCCCCTGTGAAATATTCCCTTTTTAGGTAATGGAGATTAGGTAGAGAGACCCAGCATTTTGTGTGCTTATGACAGAAAATGTATTTTTACCATGGCCTGCATCTGACAACATGAAAATACATCATGGCTCTTGTTTCTTTAGAGAGCTACAGTACCCCCCTCCAGTGGCAACACTTTCTTTCACAGATGCAGGCTCCTGCTGCGTTTCTGCCTTTTGCTTCTGACCATGCACTCTGAGATGTGAGTGTATTAAATTACACCATCACCTCAAACTCAACCCAGAATTTAATCAATTAATTACATAGACATACTCAGTTTTGTCTCTGCTATTTGTTCTAGTATTGAAAAGTAAGTTATTGAACTGAGCATGCTTAAAACATACTGGCTGAACATGCATGACAGATATTTCTACATAGAGTATAATACATTCAACAAAATGTCATGGACAAGTTCGAGGCCATGACTGGAGGAAGATACCTGTGCAATACTTCACCCTTAGTCTGGTGCAGGGACTGACGAGACAGCTCATTGATTCTCTGGTGCTTTAACTCATCTAACAAAGGAATTCAGCAAATATCTCAGCTTTCTGACGTATTTCAGAGCCAGCGAAGGACATAAACCTTCATACTGTTCCTCTCAGGAAGTAACACCGTACACACATGCACTAGACATTAAGAATCAATAACCTGGATGCAGAACACCTACTGACACTTGTACCAAAAGTAATGTTTAATGGTTGCACTAAAAGCTGATGTTTTTAAAATACCTGGTTTGAAACTGGAGCAATCAACCCATATTTTTTTGGGGTGAAAGCTTCTCTCTGGTTTAGATGGAAACAAAATTAAAGAAAACTATGTTTGAAAGTGGAGAACAACAAAAGAATCCCAGACTGCAAAGATACTTTCAATGGCAACACCTAGGGCTTCCTGAACCGGATCACATATTCTTAAAATTGTGGCTCTTTTGAAGCTGCACGTTTTAATGTTTTATGTGGTTGTCAGAGTCCATTTGTTTTAACAGACAGTCAGTTACTCCACCTCACTAGAAATGAATGCAAGCAGTTTCTACTAAGATAAATGCAAATAAAAATGTGTGTGACATATTGTGCTCTATTTCAAACCTGCTAAACTGACTGATGCAAGATGTCCATTCCTGTTTTGTGTGCCCAAATGCATAAATGTAACAATTTCTCAGGAAAGCAATGCCCTTTAATCTAAGGGCTTGCTGGTTCAGTTCCAGGCTGTGGTACCTGTCAACTGTATTGTAAAAACATCCCCTGAGAAAAACACAATTGCAAGACCTGAGCACCGCCAGTTTTGGGCTGGGTGGAGTCAGCTGTTAGCTGGCCTATCGTGCACCAGCTGGAAAAATGCCTGGGGAGATGACTGTTGCTCTCTACCCAACAGAACTTCTGTGCTGATTGTGTTGTGGCATCACACTGTAAAAAGAAGTGCCCTTGGCAATGAGCATGATCAGACGTACAGAGAGAACATGTATGTTCTGTATTGCCTAAGGCCATTACAAGGTTCCACTGGTAGACTTGAATGAGTAACAAGCCGATATTCCAAATGGGTTGTTTAAAAAGGGGAAAGACATATGGTAGAATATATAAGATACTGAATGCTCCAGTAATTACAAACCCATACAGTAAAGCTGAGTAAAATGATGAACGGACCCAGAACAAGTCTATACTGTATATAAAGTGAATTTTATCTTCTATTTAACACAATGTTTACATAATGCTATTACTGGTGATCACCAAAAGTGCAGCATAACTTGAAAAATCATAGCAATAACCAATGCTAATCAATAAAATATAAATTAATAATTTTATTAATAATAAAAAGTTGACCAGACAGATATACGCATGCTATCTCTAGCCACATACTGTCCATGTTGTTTCCCTTTGCCAAACAAATGATGAACAAAATGAACTGCGCAACACATATACTGTAGTATTAAAAAAAGTCATCTTTTAATGTGGGCAGCATGGTGACGTGGTGTTTAGGGTTTCTGCCTCACAGTGCTGGGGCCGTGGGCTGATTTTCGGGCCTGGGGTGCTATCTGGGTGGAGTTTACATGTTCTCCCTGTGTTACCATAGTTTTCCTGCAGGTGCTCAGGTTTCTGGGGAAATTGGCTCCGGTGTGTGTGTGTGTGTGCCTGTCATGCAGTGGACTGGCGTCCTGTCCAGGGTGTACCCTGCCTTGCACCCCCTGCTTGCCAGGACAGGCTCCGACTCCCCTGTGACTCCGAACTGAATAAAGCAGTTAGGAAAAGCATGAATGGATGTTTGAATGCAGACAGGCGTCTGTTAGCATGGATGAACATGGCAGTAAGTAACGTGGAGCTGTGGTAGGTCAGACGGCAAGGGCGTCTAGCTCCTGACTGGAAGGTCCCAGGTTCAATCCCAGGGAGGGGCAAACGATGTAGCTTGCTCTAATTCCTTCCAGACAGCACCCAGGTGCACTCAGCCTGCTTTCCGAATGAGTACCGGGGGTTAATCCTTCTGGGGGTAATAGGCTGTCCGGAGCGTGATGCTGACCACATCACCTCCACCTCCAGTGTTGGATGGTTGAGAAAAATGGTGGCCCTTGCCCCCCATTCCCCCTGGGCCTTCATGGCCTGAAAAGGGGACCTAACCTACCTAGTAAGTAATGGACCTGGTCATTATCTGCAACACATTTTATCCCCCCTAAACCCACCAGCCTTTAAGGTTATCTGATAAATAATGTGATGGTTGACTGGATGTTGAGACTATGTGTGGCAGGAGAGCCAGTTGCCATGGCTACCAGGAGGGGGGTACTGGGGGTGGCTGTTTGCCTTTCCTTAGCTCTTGGGGCGATTAGTTTGAGGACGAGGAGCTGGATCCTCTTACAACGGACGTGACTAATAGTGGCGCTCAACAGCAAATCATCTGCACTGGGTTAAGACCTCTTAAAGCAGTTTAATCCAATTTGACGATGATAAGTATTAGGAGGCCTTATCCAGTAGCCGCATAACATGGAATCAATGGGTGTCCACACAGATCCCCTTTCCAATCTAATCAGCAGACGAAAGTGAAGCACCTTCACTACTTTTAGTTTGTTTTCTGGACAGAATGTGTGTTGCGTTTCCCTTTGAAAAACAGCCAGGCAAACAGGCCCCGTTTTCTGTGCTTTTCCTAGTCTTTTGCGATAGCAGAGCACTGCAATTAATATTATTAATAAGAAGAATCCTTATTTTATGCCATGCTTTTCCCAAGACACCATTTTAACATAGTGTACAAGAAGCAATAAAACATAAGAGGCATATAAGTAGTATATTATTATTAATAATCTTCATATAGAGAAGATCTTTATTTTTGTACTTTAGCTTTTAGTTCACAAAGTCATATGTTAGACTGGGTTAGTCATTGCTGACTAATGTGCAATATCTGATATAGGCTGAGAGATCACATCATAGTCTTGGAGCAACAGAACAGAAAGCACAGTCTCCCAAGGTCTGGAGCCCCGGTTTGGCTACATACGATAGAGAGCCCCAACACAGGCTCCAGGAATCAGGGAACAGGTATTACAGCGACACAGCGTGTTCCCACTTTCCAATTTCTAACCATCATGCCTTCATCTGTCAGAAGCACATTTTTGGAAAGTTTATTCAAAGATTTCTTCTGAAATATCTGAAAAAGAAGCTCTGCTTCAATTAATCTCAAGTGCATTTCTTGCAAAGTGTTGCCTTAGTGTAGTGCTATTAGTAAGTGCTTTATTCTATTCATTCCATGTCTGCTACCAAGGTAACAATAGAACAATATCATGTAAAAATCATATCAAGGACAGTAAAGGAAAAATGCTCTGATTAAGCAGAAACTGAGATAACTTAAACATTAAAACCACATTAAAACCACAGGGCTTTAAATCTTTGGTGAAGTGGCAATTTAAGCCTCTACAGTAATGGTTACAATTGTTTTGAAAATAGACTGCTATTTTGACACGTTTTAGATCTGAAAAGTCAAAAGGCTGGGACCAGTCACCGGCTGGGGCTTGCTGCTGTGGTGTTTCCATCCAGGTCTTCGGTTACAGAGGCAAGCAGCGACGGGAGGCCAGGAGTGGCCACACACTGGATAAAACAGAAGGGCAAGGCTACTTGAACTGAACGTGCCGTGAACCTGGCCATAACTCTGCGTTCTGGTGCCGTGTGCTGCTCAGGCCCTGGTCGTCCCTCTGCAGCACTTCGGCTCTTTGATGCTGCTGCAATGTGGTGGGTCTCGTAAAAACGGCAGACACCCTGGGGGTCAATGCAGGGTCAGGGTCTGGGAGAGTAAGGTGGGGTGGGAACTGGGCTACTCCACAGAAAGTCAGAGAACTAAACTGGCATTGAACCCCAATGAGATTACAATGAGACAGGTTTTATGAGGTGATAGGCAGAGCCCCGGATTCATCTATGCCTTCTCACCAAAGCAAAGCCTGCAGCTTGAATGTAAGATGTAAAACGGCTTTCATTCCCAGTGTTCTCTCATCTCCCTGAGGTGTGTTCTGGGTTCATTTGAAGAGACACCTCGAGTCTCTCACTCAGGCCATGAGCTTAGCCCATTACTTAGCACTAAGCAGGTGAACAGAAACAGTGAAATGAGACTAAATATCTGTCTAATAACACCCCTGCACTGCCAGTGGGTAGGACTTCTAGAGGTGTTGAGCACATCAGCCAATTTCCACATGTATTTCTTCAGAGGTGCATATTCTGGAGAATAGGAAGAAAAGTTTCAAGTATGAAATAAATTAGGGTGAAGAACAATAAGAAAGAACAATAAGAAATATCTATTACATACTGTACTGTACCTCAGTTTCTGTTCTGTACAATTATTTGTGGCCTACAGACATTTGACATGTGCTGCACTTTGTTTCTGTTCGTTTTACAAGTTTACTTAATGTAGCTTATGATTTTCCTAATTATCGGTGCTAATTACTAATTATCTTCATCCAAACTGACAAAAGTGCTTCAGCGTTTAAACATGATGTCACACAGCACAATTAGGACTGTCATTTAATTACAGTATAGTCTTTTGAGGCCTACCATGATGGTCTCTATGAGGTGAAAGTGGACTCTTTTTAATCAGTCACAGTGAGGATTACAAAACAAGGACCAACAGCCTTTCTAATTGCTTGGGAAGACTTTTCCTGCTCCGAAACATTTTTTGTGACACATAGTCTGTACCTGAAGGATACAGCAGTAAATTCATGACGTAGTCTGTAGTGAACTGAAGGATAGTGATGTCACCACATTAGGCTCATTAAACCTGAACAGCCCTGTTGTGCTTACTGGTGATAAAAATGCACACTCTATGTTCATTTGATTTTCTAAATGATTGCCTTCGGGTGCGATCTGGTCTGGATGAAAGCTGAAACAAAGGTATTTCAAACGTGCTGGTTTTGTGCCCTGCCATTAGTCAACACTGCTGTAGAGTGCAATGCCCAAGGGCTTTCCTGAGGGGATGAGGGGAGGAGAGTTGTGAGACGGTTTCTGTCTGCCTCTTCTATTATTAATGGGGATGTTGTGCCACATCAGCCTGCTCCTGCCCACATTTACAATGTAAACCTTGTGTCTGAGATTACAGTCTCTGTGGTACAACATCAGAGGAGGCGGAACCCAGCTATTCACTCCGGACACGACACAATCAAACTCCAGGTAGTCTCACCAGAAACTCCAGCCCTTGACATTCCAGGCTGACAGGCGCAGACATGGGCTCAGCTAAGTACAGCAACCTTACATCTTCACAAGCATTCTTATACAGTATAAGGCCACACTGCCCTGAAGCTGGGTTTGGCCATTTTCTGCTCTTTTAAATACAATATGGGCACTTTCAGTGAGTCATAAGGCAGAGTTTAGACAAAAACCTGACAAACTGCCTTCTGTCAGTTTTTTCGATGATTCTTCCTTTTTTCCCGTTCATGATAATAAAGATCATACTTATGCATTTTAGAACACAAGTTGTGACAGAGGGCTACTTTGAATATTAAAGGAGTTATGTACAACTGACAAGCACTGAGGTATTCCACCTGCAGGCTGTCATTCACAGAAAAAGGTGTTCCGTAAAAATATGTCTTGTCAGTTTCATACAGTAGCTGACCTAAAACAACACTATCGACTAGCAAATCAAGTACAGACCTTCAGCTCTGAGTACTACCCAACGGCCATAAATGTTGTATTCTAGACATTATATCTACAGATTGTTTGGGGTAGTAGAGGACAAAAGCTGTAGTCACAGGCACTAAAAAGCAGCTGTGACAAAAGCGCTCTTTTCGACAGTTCCAGTTCAAAGCCTTGTTGCAATTTCAAAGTTAAAACAATGGCTGCATGCCAGTCAATTTGCTGGCTATTTAAAATCTTTATTTTCTGTGGGAATGTTTCTGTCTCTCATCTGCACAAGTGTTTCTCTCCATTCCACCTTCTCATCATTTAAACCACAAGCTGTTGAGGCAAGTTTGCCTTTTAGGCTGAATTGAAAACACAAATAACCACATCAGGTAAAACGGAGGTGCCCGCTCTATTGTGAAATCCTCCAAAAACTCATGCCATTTAAGAAATTATATTCATAAAAAAGAGATTGTTACTTACTGCAAAACATTAACACGGAATACAAAAAAGTATTATTTTGTGCAATTAGTATGATCGAATGCTTACTATACACACAAGTGAGTCTTATATTTATATGCTGGAGGGAACAAACAATCAAATCAAAAGTCTTTTTGAGAAAGTAGAGTATTAAACAGGAAACGAACAATGACATGATATTACCACAGGATGTTCTCGAGATTGCTGTACAGAAAGGATTGCACAGTCAGAGAAAATAAAGACTACAGTACACGAATAGATTCAAATGTGATAACGCAAAATTACAAAGGCCATTAAGGCTCTAGACTGGGGGAGGTATGCCACAGCTTAAAGCGGCCAGTTATTCAGCTGCAGTTGTCGACAGAAATACTCAGACAGCAAGAATCCGTGATGAGAAAATTGTGCAGTTCTGCATTGAATGCAAGTTTTTAATAGAATCATTTATTAGCTGCCTCTGGATCTCTCTCTGCATGAGGCTACCAAGAGCCAGTGCTTTCATTCCATTCTTCTCCTTCAGAGCAAAAGAGATCCTGCAGGGTTACTAATGAATGAACCAAACCCATACATAAGAATCCCTATCATGGACTGGGAGCAGTGCTACTGCAGATGGATCAGAGCACAGCAGAGCACGGTAGGGGACAAAGCACCATATAATGACTGATGTCTGTAGTCAGCACTACACTTATAAAGACACTGTGTGCTGATTCTACAGATGGCCGTGCTGCTGCATGAGATACAGGCTCAAAATTTGCTTCTCCCTGCAGTCACCATCACACCTCACTAAAAGCAATCATTTCTGCCAAAGCAGTTTCTTTACTAGCAAAATTACAGCTATTGGAAAATAACACAGCAGAACGCATGCCTGCAAAGCATTCCAATAGCCATTCACTATAAAGCACATCTAGATAAAATGTTTTTTTGACTCCTCATTTGGCCTACTTTGGATTAGTGCTCAGCGTTTATTATTTGAATTTCCAAAAGCTGTGTGCTCACTTCAGCAGTGAAAGAAGCAGGCGTCATTAAAACAAAGAGACTGCTCCTTAAACTTTATTAAAGCACAAGGCAGGGGGATGCTGGAGGGCAAATTGTTTGCCAGTGTTGACAGCCCAGAGATCTGGCTGGTCCAGTCTTGCTCAGCATACTCTTCACTCAGTGACTGTTATTCCAGTTCCATTACTGCGTAGGAGTGCCAGACCTGACATCTTACAGAACAATGGCAGGTTGGAGCTATCTTTTTTCCAGTGTGTTCACAGCAACAAGGCTAAAAACCATTGTAATAATATGAAATCTTCTGTGGCTCACATGAAAAAGAAATAAAAAACATATATAACATTATTAAGAATGTACATTCCAGCTGGCTGCTCATTGCACTTTAGTCAAATTGTTTTGCTCTGTAAATTTCTAATCTTTCAGCAGCAAGAATTTGAGCAACTTTTAAGAAATTAAGAAACAAAGGACTGGAAAGTAGGAAGGAAATACCATTCTGAGGATTTGTGTTTTCCACTTGGAACATTCCAAAAACAAAGAAACATGAGACAAACTGACATAAATCCATAACACAAATAAATTAGAATAAAATTAATCCACCACTTAGATGTTGTAATGTAAGATTAGACTATTTAAAAAACATTGAAATATGGTTCCTGTTACCCAGATGTATGTAAATGGCATTGCCAGTTTGAAAAATCATGCCCAGGGCTTCATTTAGTTTGTGGTTTCATATGCAAAATTATTTCGTTGCAAGACCAAATCAGCTATGTCTAACTGGAACAGTAAACAGGATTGCTAGGGCTGACATGCATCACGGGGAAGTGACCATCACTAAAATTGGTCTTAATCGATCTAGCAAAGTATATTTTATCTACCGTCCTCACCTTTAACTAAAGAGAAAAAACAAACAAACACAAAGATTGTTCAATGTACAGAATTGTCATGTCTGAAACTAACTGTAAGGCTCTCAGTGTTCCAGTAGGCGGTGCTGTTGCCCAAGGTAAACGGACTGACAGCCACATCACAGTACAGTGCTGTACAAGACTGCAGCCACAGGCTCATTCTTTTGTATTGCAATGGAGAAATTCAGCAGCAACACTACAGTATAAGAATTTGGTAACAAGTGTATTTTAGTCCTCAGAGCTGCTTTCATACCCCAGTGGAAATGACCAGACAGATAAGAAACATTTTTACAGTATATACTTTGTGAACTTTTTGCCTGGTTTGTCAAGAGCCATTAAGTCTATGGTTACAACGTCATCCTTTACCACGGTATATAGGTTTTGGAGAGACATTTTCTAAAGCCTAAACCACACAAATGCTGATGCACAGAGAGGAACATTCGTGAGCTACAACACTTCACTAAGCTCCAGCTGCTTGCTTTTATCTCATCTATATAAAGCATGTTTCAAGTCAATTTTATCTGACATTTAGCAATAAATCAAATGTTGGGCGTCCCACAAATCCATTAAAAGTATAGGTATGGATGGGTTTACACCTATTGTCCCTCTAAATAATTTCATCATGAAATCTGTGATCTCTGTAATTCATATTTTTGGAGGTTGTGATCCGCTTGTTTCCCAATATACAGTATCCAGCTAATTCAAGTCATACCCTGAAGTTCATTCTGTGCGATTCCCTCCAGGTGAATTTCAAAATGCTTTGAAGCAAAACTTAAAAAAACGTTTACAAGCCACCTCTTGGGTTTTTTTTAACCAAGCGAGAATGCTGGATTTGTTGCAAAAACACAGAAAATATACTAATCTTTTTAAACACACCATTACGACCCATTAGAGAACAAACGCCAATTATGACAAGCAGACGTTACCTGCCAACAGCAGGTGAGTTCGTCACCGTTTTATTTTGATGCTTTCATCATAACTGACCAACAATGATACATATAAAAACAAAAATGTAAAATGTAGATTAAAACCTTGTCTGCATTATTCACTACTAGACAGAATTAGAATTAAGAAGCATAATAATATTTGGAAATTAACACAATCTTCCCTCTATATCTAAACAACTTTGCCCTGCAAATGTGTGCGCTTTTTCTGTAATTCACATAAAATAAAAACTGGTAAAGGTCATGATTTGTGGGCAGCAACAGAAACATGAAAGCCCAGGACCCTGTTCTGTACAAAGCATAACAAAATAATGTCTGACCCTAATCGAGTGGCTTCTGAAACCAGGAAATACTGGTTATGGTATATTCAATAAGAATCAAAATGTTGTTGAACCTCTTACCTTCACTTTATATTAATTTTAAAAGCAGTCTCCTGTATTTATGTCATCAGTCACTATTTTTATGCAACAGATGTTTCCCTCTGTCAGCAGGCCCACTAACAATGGAAGATGGAGGACTCTTTTTTAAACAGATGCACACGCAAAGTCTAATTTCCTTTCCCTATGTTTTTTATAGGTGAATAATTTCAGAGATGATCCTAGAGATTTTTTTTTTAATCATCTAACTCCACACCTATTTTAAGATATAAACTTTTTATCCATTTTAAGCATTTTATCATATGAGACCATGGGGCCTGATAATGTCTGAAAACATTAATAAGATGAAAACTATTTCTTCCAGAAACTCCATTGAGTGGAACTATTTTTTATAATGGCAGGTTAATAGCTCTTAATTGAAAATGCAAATCTTTCATTCTTTCAAACACATATGATTAGTACTCCGTTCTCAGTAGAGCATTCACTATTAACATTTTATCAGCTGTAAGCAGGATTTAGTGTTTATAAAGACTGGAATGCACTTAAATCTACGAATGGAAGGCTAATTTTTAAGATGTAGTTTCAAAGTGTATTAGTAAGCAACTTTGTGAAGTCTTCTAATTTGTATCAGGTCTACATTTTATGCAACTTTTTATATTGCCATTAAGCAGGTTCTGCTTTGTGCAGCAAGACCTTCAATGTTTTTAATTTATTTTTTCCCTGACCTTTTACAGGAAATAAAATAAAACAAAGCAGTTAGCCATTGCTGTGAAGACGTTTTTTTTTAATCCTTCTAAAACCCATTGTTCCCCAATGAACAAAAACCTCATGTTCTGCCAAAATATCTGGAGTAGCATTTAGCAAATTCTCTGTTGTGAGGGGAGTTTTCCATGAGGATTAGAAAGACATCAGCTAGAGAATTGGTTTTAAAAGTTATTATTCTATTCTGTTGCACATCATGGAGTGCTCTTTAGAAAAGTAATTTACTGTTCTTTTTCACCAGCGATTGCTCTCAGTTCCCTAAGACAGTGCTTTACAGAACACATTTCTATTCTAGTAGGAAAACCCTGGTCAGCCTGGCTATTGATTTACTCACTCGAAATGTACCAGCAGAGCAAACGTGGAAATTAAGTGCACAAAGGTAAGAAAATTTAAAACCTCTTCTCAACTGACCAATTGTATTGTGCAACTGCGTCTTCGAGTAAGGGCAAGATACTCGCATCCCTTGGAGAACAAGAACCAATTTCACATTGCTGCTGCTATTGTCTCGTCTCCAGAACTAATTCTGTTAAATTAAAGACAAATTTCACTCACAAATCACAGCGTCTATTAAATTCCCCAATATGATTAAATTTTAATCATTTACGCCACAGTTTTCCATATAAACGCTGAAGGATTACACGCACAGTTTTCTAATATTAATCAATTTTAAGAGTCTACAGTACGTAGCACAATCGTCTATTTGCTTTCGCTGTTGTTATCAGCACATATTTTCTGTGGCGTAGACCGACTTATTTATTTGGGGATAAGATGAAACTCGGAAAAATATACTTTCTGGAGAACGTCATCCATGTTAAACTATTTTATGCATTAGAACCTAGTTATCATTAATTTAATATACTGTACATACAGTATAGTAACGTGCTTATCAGAACATAAGACTACTACAAAACATTTATTTTTTATTATATTTGATAAGATCACATGTGATTAAAACATTCTTGCAATGAAAAGTATTGTCATCTGTCTTTGTGGGTTTTTTTGTATTTAATGTTTTTTTTTATGGATTGAACTTTAAATTCCGACAGACTATGTTTGTTAAAAATATATAAATGTAATTCACTCTAGTATATTGATAATCGGGAATTACTGATACGCTAATATAAAAAATAATATTGAAATACGATCGCATCGCAGCAACTCTGACAACGCCACGAAAAAGAAGAATACGGATTAAGGCTGTTGTTAAACTAAAACATTTTAGTTCGCTACAGATAAAAGGATAAAGGAAACAAAGCTTAGGAGGGATTGCCTAAATCTTCCTTTTATAAATACGACTCAAGAGGAAATGTTAAACCTGTCCCTTTGCCTAGACTTCTACCATCTTTAATTGGAAAAGACAGTTTTTCAAACAAACTTCCAAAGTGAAGCCTCTGAACTTACTGAAACCATTTGAGAATCAAACTTTCTCTTCACAAATGGTCCCGTTTAACATTTCCTCCTTTTCCCAGCAAATTGCTCGTGCCGTAGGCCGGGGCGATTGAAAACGGACAGGGTCAGACTCCGGGAATTGCGGGTCTGTCAGTTTGCTTTGCAATGGGCGAGGTGAAAGGAAGTTATTCTAGCAATTTTCCTTCCCAGACTGCAAATTTTTTCAAGGTTTTTGGCTTGGAATTGTTTCAACGTCGAATTCCTCTTTAAGGGGGGGTCAATTACTTTTACTTTTAAATAAATAATTATCTAAAGTTGTTGTTGTTGTTATTATTATTAAATGTCTGATTTTTTATTCTTGTAGACTAAATAGTGCTTACAAGAGTTAACTTTTTAAAGCATTTTTAGCCCTAACCAAAAATAAACTGTACAAATGAATGGTTTAATGCTTGGTATGTGTTGCCAATATAAAAACAATAACAATCGTTTAACACAGCTCCAATGCAAGACGTGTTCATATCAAAATTATTTTCTTAAAGGCTCAGTCAAGATAAAATACCCGATCTCATACTTGGGTTATTCTTTTTGTAAAATGCGTGTAACTCCGCAAAATATCTTCTTACTTTTCAATTTGGACATTTATAGATATAGTAACAGAACATGTTTCTGGATTTCTATACCTGCCTCTTTTTGCCCAAATCTGAAGTTTAAAAATAATGATTGATTTTTTTCTGAGCTGCAAGACTTAAAATAACCCTTCCACAGAGAGGCGCTTAAGCACTGCAAACCCGTCGCAACAATACATGATATCTTCATTTTCAGAGAGAGAACCATCTCAGCTCATTCTGTACATACTGTACTTGTCACAGTGCGGGATATTATAATTATTATTATCATTATTATTATTATTATTATTATCATTATTATTATTATTATTATTATTATTATTACTACAAACATTGTGAATGTTGTACAGACTATCATTCCAGTTAAAAAGCGTGATATGTCTTCACGAATCTCACTAATGTGAATTCCTTTTACAGAACAATAGAGAAGTATTACATCAAAACGTTGCTTAAGCACAATGGAAATGTTCGGGAAAAAAGCATAGAAAACAGCTGTAAAAATTTCAGCCTTTCACGTTTAGCTCCGGCTGTTTAAATCTTAATGTTATTTAGCCAAATACTGTATATCGTGAAGACCACCACTTTGCTCATAAATGCTTAGAATGGTCGCAATTATTATGATCTATCGATAGAAATTGTGTTCTAGTTCCATAGACATCACTAGAACATGCAAAGCAAAATATGAACATTAAATGTATAAAACACCATCAGGTATATCTGTCATGTACTGAAGAACTAGCTGACGCAAATCCCCGTTTATTTGTATTACATTTCTCACCAGTCGATTTCTGAACACAAGGATATTCTCCAATAATCCTAATACTACAGAAACTTCACAATTCTCGAGATTTCCGTTTTCGTCTAAAGGGAGTACCTCATAGCTTGCCGTGTAAATACAGGACAGTGATCAGGACGAGATGCAAGAATTGTATCCCCTTCCAAAAGATAAAATAGTGAAGACAACTGCTCTGCACTCTTAGTAAATGAAACTTCTTTTGAAACAAAAAGTCAGTATGTACTGCAAATGAAATGTAAAGGGTGACTTACAACAAAGATAATCGAGCAAACGGTATCGCGATTTTGTAATAGAATTTTAGGAGGAATCGTAACATTAATTTGATTTAAGATCATTTGAAAATCAACATCCGCAGTTCTTCGGTCGGCTGTGAAAAGCGGAGCGCCCGGAGATTGTGTGTTTAAAGTCTGTTGACAGGGCTATTGGAAATTGACATGAACGCTGTGGAAATCCATACATAGACAGAAATCCCGTTTATTGCATGTTTAGTAAAATTTTAAATGCGTTAAAGCTATTTCTCGATTGTTAAATTAGATCATTTATAATACGATTCTTTGAGAGAAACGTGATATAAAACGTGACATTTTTTTCACCTTTAAAAGGCTTTCTCTTCAAGGCTGACAATACGTTAAGCAGACAAAAGACACGGCGAGATAGTCAGAAATTATTGGGTACACCATGTATCAATCTCAAAACCTTAATAATTATTTAAAAAATATACACACATTTATAAAATGTGTTTAGGTAAGGATTTTGTTAAACTTAATAGCATTCACCAAGAAATGGATTACACAGATTTAGATAATTTCATGCGCATCTGTAAAGTTCTTTTTTATTGGTTTACGTAAGTGTTGAATATTAAAAACCACATAGGAAACCACATTTTAATCAACCGTCATGAAAGTTTACCGATTTTCAGTGTTTATTTCAATACTACAACCACCATCACCACCAATAATAATAATAATAATAATAATAATAATAATAATAATAATAATAATAATAATAATAATAATAAGGTACTATATCTAGAAGGTCTGTTAGTGTAATTGTAAGTTACTTTGGATAAAAGATTCAGCTACATAAACAGCTATACTCTGCTGTCTTTGCATTTCAATACTTCGGCACAGCATCAACAATTTTCGACATAGCACTGCATCAACAGTGCTCTGGTTAGAGAAGCAAAGGCCTGGAACAGCTATTCAGACTGGAGCTATTAGGCCCTTTTAAAGGTACAATGCTGTCTGTCTATTCTCCCATCTACCCATCCAAACGCAGTCAATGCACACTCCAGGAGCTGCTATGCTGTAATGAAGCTAGTTAATCCCATTCAGTTGTTTTCTGTCTTATCGGCGCAGAGACATAGACAGCTCATCTTGGCCAGGAATGAAATGGGCAGCATGGCTTCCCATGTTGTTGTCCTCACACCTGAGACTTGTCCACTACGCTTGTAAAATAAGACAGGGTTCGCGTAATTCAGCTGTGCTCAGGGGGGCACAGAGCTGCTTAAGGGCAGTAAGAGCTAACAAATGCAGCTCCAACATACACAGTACAAAATAAAGCTACTTCAATGCTAAAACGCACTGTAATTTGTCTGTTGGGGTGCTTTTCTGCTTTTATGTACGAGTCGAACAACGGGAGCATAAACACTATACAGATACCATTCAGTCCTGGGGAAATGAATCTGCTGAATTCACTGCAGTGCGCGGGCTTGTATTTATTTTTTAATAAGGGGTAACATAGAGATTTAATTGATTGTTGCCATGGTCAATTATAGAATTAAAGAGCTCATTGCAGCAGACCCCTTCGGTGGAGATTGATATTTAAAAGGAAAGTCAATGGGGTGGGGGGACTGAATAAAAGTGTTCTAACCCACTAACCCACCCCCCCAACCTCAGAATATTGACACAACACAGAGCACATCAATTTCAGTGTGCGATTTTTATATTTCTGTAACTGACGCCTCCCTGCCCATCCCCCCCGCATGATCCCCTCGCACACACAATCTTCCTAATGCAGTCTTAAACGCCCAACACTGTTGTGATTGAGGAGGTGAAATTAATAGTGTGTAAAGTCATCTTTCCAAAGGGTTTATTAATGATAAACATCACTGGTGTTGCTCAGGTTACAGCAGTCTGGAGCCCAGAGTCTGAGAGGGGATGAAGATTTGCTCTCTCTCTAAGCTAGTAGGGATGGATCAATTGAGTCTCCCTTTACAACGCACTCCACAAATGCACTCCCGCGCTTGTATGGGAGTACAGCTTAAAGCTGCCTGGCTACAGAGCGGTTGTCCATAACAACAACAAAGACAGAAGGAAACAAGAGAAACCGAAACGTTAGGCCCTTGCTCGGTTATTTTACTTTCCAGTGTTTAGGAAAATCTTTTCCAATTATTACTGCAGCTGCTTTTTTCTTCTTTCCTCAAGTAATCAGTTCTTTTCCTCAGGTATCCTTTCCCCTCCTCTTTTTTTTCTGCTTCTTTGAAGATCTACATTCTTGGCAAAGACACAAGAACCGCCATGACAGTGACTCTTCACACCCAGCCCCAGCCAGCAGGCCTCAGCCTAGGGGTGGAAGGACCCCTCATGCACTCCCTTCACAGACCTGACTATTAGCAAGCACATAGAACTGGGTTTGTTAGAACTGGGAGAGCGGGCTGGTTTCAGCCAGCCATTATACTTTTACATTTACATTGTATGCTATACATTTTATTTGGGTCTTAACCAAGATCACCAACAGTGAATGCGCTGAGAAAGTTATTAATTAGCACACTACCAGGCTTTCCTATGCCCTCCTGTATTCACTTGTTCACTTTTACTCTCGGCAGAGACAGAGATCCATGATGAAGGGCCATAGTTTGGAAAATGGCTGTCAGGAATTTTGTTATGAAATATTTGCTTATTTTGCTGGTGGAAACTTTTATTCCTAGAGGACAAAATAACTATGGGAAGTCTAAAGGGGTTTTATTGGAACTCCACTAGACAATTTCCTTGATTCTACACTACAAGGCACAGAAAGAGCTGCCTATGGGCACTCTGAACAATACTGTAAAATACATGAGGCGTCTAAATTTCATTCATGCAGTATTTTTTAAGAGAATGGAAATGACCATACTTAGAATAAGTTTACATTATACCCAGAACATTTGCAACTGCAGTCAAAGACAAACATCTTTACACCCTCTTATGTAAAATGCAAAATGCTTTCTCTTTGATATTGCCTCTTTTAAAATTCAGATTTGATCTTGATGCATATGCGCTTGTACACTATATCTGAAAAAGCTTTCACCAGCTTCAACTTTCAAATAATGCTCAGGGCAACTTGAGAAAATAACTGAAATGTGCAATTGTGCAATCAAAAGCTAAAGTCACAAAGAAGAAACTTATTTTCTTCCTCTCAACAACTTCAGAAAACAGCTTTCAGGACATTTCCTTTTATTACTAATTTAGTGTTTTATAAACCATTTAAAAGCCTTATTTAAACGAGACAGTAAAATGTATTTTTATGTTTTAGAAATTTTACACAACCACGTCATATACTGTTGACATAATTGTATTTTCCTGTGTGTTCTTTGGGTTTCATTACCCAGCCTCTGTGTATAATTCATGCATCTACTATTATTTTCTAACCATTTCATTCAGGGTCGTGGGTGAGCAAGAGCCTATCCTGGCAAGCAACGGGTACAAAGCAGGGTACACCCTGGACAATATGCCTGTCCACTGCAGGGGACACACTCACACCAGGGGACTGAGCATTCTCAACAGAATTGCTTGGACTGTGGGAGGAAACTGGAGAATCCTACGACAACCCAAGTGAATTCAGTGAGAACATACAAAAAGCAGGTGTGGAACTGAACCCAGAGCCCCAGTGCCGCAAGGCAAGTATGCTTGCCACTGCGGTTAGTGCCTCTGCATTTTTTCTTCTAACAAACTTTTAACAGTCTAGAACCATTCCAACCCCAAATAAAATACCAATTGGAAACGTGATTTTTATATCTTGAAATTCTTCTTCTTGGTTGCAAAATCAAGCACTTCAAAGGGTTTATGATACAAATCTCAGGTTCTGACAAGAATTGCTGAGAGCAATCTGCCTGAGAGGTAACGATATCAGATCAAAATTAAGCATTTTGTGTGGAAAGATAGTATATTCTGCACACCGTATGAGCATTCACATCAAAGTTAAAGGCTTCATTTCTCCAGGAAGAGAAGAACATGTGATCTGCGTTCGCCATCGATTCACAGAGACAGTAACAGAAGGCCGTTTCTTCCTAGGAGGGGTGCCACCAAGCGAAAACCGTTTCTAAAGCAATTTAGATTATTGATCTTCTGTCTGGGTTGATAGTGGAGCTGACACCTGGTACTGATGCAATGAAATGCTGTCATTCATAGGAAAGGGAAAAGAGGGCCAGGTTCCATCCAAAAATGCTCTCCTTCGGGCTGCAGTGCGTTTGTGTCCTGAGAGGAAACGCAACAGTCTCACAAGATCAATTTCGTCAACCTTGACTGGAACACTGTCAACTAGGCTGCACTCTAATTCAGTTTAGTGCAACCGTCCATCTAAGAGACTTGAACAGCAGTCCATTGCAGACACCCTCCCTCTGTTCTGAGCTGATGCTTTCCAAGAATTGCAGCTGACAAGACTGAGGTAGGATGCAAATGTTGCATTCCACTGCTTTACTTGCACAAGCCAGTCGCTGCAGAAAATACTTCGAAGATTCAAAAGTTGCAGGAGAACTGACTCAAGTGTTTAATTCAAGAGAATACAAATTATCGATCATAGTAAGTTAAAATTCACCTGAGACAGGACAGGATGGGTCTCTGCACAGGCGCCTGAACACTCTGAAGTACGAAACTGGAATAAATTCATGTGTGAAACAAGGGTTGATTAGATTAATAAGATCAACAGAACAAATTTCAAAGCTTTTTGCTTAAGAAAATACAGTACAAGGCATTTTGATCTTTAAATAAAATCAACGCAAGTAATATGCACATTGCGGGGTACATCAGTGATCTACGATAGATAGAAAGATCTATCATGCCAGTCCATGACAGTAGATCACTGATGACTTTTCAAAAATTATTTTCACCAAACTTAGTGTTGGTTTTAAAAGTTCTCCCTCACATACAGTACAGTAAGTACCTGGTAAGTACTGTACAACAGATAATGTTTAAAAGAAACTTTCCTCAACATTTTATAATTAATAAGTGATTTTGTAAAAAGCAGCTGGAGCCTTGAAACGAGGCACGTTATTGTCGATCTACTCTTAAAACTGCAGCAATTAGTGAAATATAACCATCTTTATTAGGTTGGTTATTAAGAAATGCAAACGGCTATTTTTGATCACTGGAGACTTTACCATGAACTGAAAGTTAAAGACTTCCTACAAAAAAATAATTATTTGTCTGCTTCATCAAGTTGAAAGATTTTGCTAAAGGCATATTGACATTTCTCCCCTGATTTATAACCTCTGTACAGCTCACAACTGGCACCGATATTACAAATAGCTGTTTGTTTCATTACAACATGATCTTTATTATGCAAAGTACATCATAGTTTTTCAATTTCATATTTTGTTTAGACCACAAATCAATCTTCTTTAAAGGGTTTCCTTCATTTATCAGGGACTCTGATTTATTACATGAATATGGTCAACACCAAACATGCGAGCACCAGGAAAACAAGTTTGGCTCTTCATACTTTTGAGTATAACCACCCTTGGACACTGTGGTCTAGTTTGATAGGTAGGTATAGCTACAACCACTCACATATTTTTTTCTAAATTCTTAAAATAATTTAATATTTTTTTATATTTCACCTTCCTGAGGTGTATGGGTTAGTAAAAATTCTTTAATTTACGCCTTAAAGTCACAGTAATAGTTCAAATTCTTTTCTTAAAATTATCTAGGTAAATTGCCTTTGGTTAAGTTCTTCAGGAAGAACAATTTCAGTAAACTGCCTGAGTCACTTAAACAGGAAGAGTGAATTAGTGACCTACAATCCTATTTGCATTGCCCTAATTAAATTAACAGAACATTGTAACAATACATTCAATTCTAATGAAATTTTAAAACACCACTTTGATAGAAAAAAAATGTATCCATGACCCAGTGACAATTTTAAAATCATTCTTTATTCCAAAACAATGTTATTTTTTTGGTTTTATTTAATAACTTTCTTGTTAAGGGTGTGGCGCATTTTTAAAAATACCAACTACACAAACAACAAAGGATGATAAATATTGTCTTATATTTCTTTAGTTTCTGGTCTTGGAGTAAATTTGCAAAAAGTAATTATGAGCAAAGCGTTACAAACATTGTGTTGGGTAACACCAAATTAAGAACCCTCACATAACATATTACTCATTACTTTTGTAAGCCGACAACAATAGAAGTGTAAGGATGAGTAACCTTTGTATTATCTTCACACACCATTATACTAGAACACTTTATGGTGTAAATTAAAGTTTTATCAGATCTGTCTTAAGATTGTATTTTTGTTCCAAAAATAATAAAACTAGCTAAAAGTATGAATGTGCCCTTCAGAATTAATTTTAATGGGAAAGAATTAAAATACATGTTAACAGTAGAGGGTCTTTGTCAAAATCAGAATAAACATTATCATAGATCAGCCTATATACAGTACCACACAATTTCAGTCAATGCAATCCATCAAAAACATATAAGTTGGTAGAATTTCACATTCTAATATACATATTGTATTTCACTAGCAGCAAATAAATAATTCCTTTGTGGGCAAAACTTAACAAATAACAAATTAAAAGAGGCTGCTCACTACAAGTCTTATGCCAATGATTCTACCAGAAAGAGATTTCTTTTAGTGATGATTACGAAACCTTATGATAAATCATTGTTGGCAAGGCTATAAACACTTTAATGTAAATTCCTTAAATTTCATGCAACTAATATCACGTCTTAGGAAATGTGAATATTGTACAACATGCACTACAAATGAGAAATACGTTCAGCGCTCGTTTTTAGCTGCATGAATTTTCAGTGACCTATGAATGGTACCGAAAAGATCATTTCAAGACCTGCAAAATTGTTATTTTTCCCGCAGAACTACAGTACATGTTTCAGAAATATAAAATAATGATTTATACAAAACAACTGCAAGGCAACTAGGAGGAATTTTTGCGTAACTTCAAACCCAGATATTTCACTCAACGGTCAAGAGAAAGCAAGAGGCACCCGAGAAGAGTTCTCATATTTAGTAAATATATTTCCTCATTTCCTGAGCTACATTTTTATCAGTGTGAATTAAAGCACTTGGCACTGAAGAGACAGGAGAGTGTTTAAACTTTTGACCATAACAGCGCGGTATGCTTGTCTCTACTTGGCTGAAAGAAAGGGAAGCCTTGTACAGCAACTCAGCAGATCTGTAATTCTTCCTTAATAAGGTCACCTCTCAGCAAGAGATATCCGCAATCACCCCCACCCGCTTTCCAGCCACCCCCCCCTTCAAAGAAATAACCTTTTATGTATCATAATTTATATCTCCCACTCCGTCCTTTAAGAAATCAAACACTCCTCCACCCCCTTTCACTTCAGCAGTCCTGGAGATCAAAGATAAACGAGAGATCCAGGGAAATTTATAACAAACACTGTGACACCACTAAACCCTTGTTTCTGTACCGCTGGCTTTTATTTTCAGTGGGTAAGACCTACTACTCCAAGGAAGCTGGCTCCACACTTCTGTATGTTTACAATGAAAGAGAGGAAAGCTCGTTCTTGTCTTTTCTTTTAACAGGCGGTAACAAGGAGCTCGCGGTTAGGGGTAGGCCGAATCACAAGGTAACAGAATCTGGCGAAGGATAAAGCCATTAATTAATCAATTCTGCTGCGTTTCTATGGCGCCTTATCTCCTGTTTGTCAAAAGCGCAGAAAAGGATACCTAGTTTAAATTAACGTCAATAATATTATCAGTGTTCAAAATAGAAATCACTTTTTCTTTCTTCACATGAGCATAAAGTACTTTAAACAAGTAAATAATCCCAGAAAAGTTAGTCATAGTCTCATAGCAGGGCATATCAGAAATGGGAATCTGGCAAGCACAAACTTCTAAATTTCTGTTTTTCTCTGAAAAAAATAATTTCCCCCAATTTTCCCCCAAGTATTCACCCCTTATCTATATCCTCTGTTTTATATTCAATAACAAATTCTCAATCCAAAAACTCACATTTCACTGAATGCCTACTGCTTGCAATGTCTTGTGGAAACCTTTATCAAAAGCCTTCTGAAAGATCTACCCTTTCTAAATCCACACTATTTCCTACAAAGTTATATCCCATATACAGTAGCTGATCCTCTAAGTTCTTCTAACTGATTCCATTAGGTGATAGATGTCAGACCTATTGGTCTATAATGACTTGGTTCAGTGTTCTCATCCTTACTATGTTTGTTACCACTACAGTAGTAGTAATATAGAAATTACAAAGTGAAGGCTGTCGTGGAAGAGGGACTTGGAGCTGAAAGGTCAAGTAGCTGCCTGACACAAATAGAACTCATGTGACTGTCTCTTATTTGTCTACAAATATCCAGTAACTGTAATAGAAGGTTTATTTATAGAATTGGTTAATTGAGCCTCTCTATATGACTATATACAGTATTAGTGCCTATATACAGTATTATACAGAATTATTTAAGGGTCATGTACAATTTTTAAGTTCTTTTAACCATCGTAATCAATTAACTTCATACAGTATATACATCAAGGACCTTCCTTAAATAAGCCTTATTTTATGCTCAGTTGCACAGTCACAAACACGTACTGTGTATATATACACACAATTAATATATATACAGTACAATCACATGCCTCTTATTTTTCCCTTTGCAATATAAAATGCCTTGCAAAAGTATTCAGACCCTGATAGCTTTGCTTTCAAGGCTTTTTAAAATCTTGATATTTTATTCAAAACATGAATGCTCAGACTGAAGACGTCAAGGGGTAAAATAAGTTACAGTAAATGCAAGCAACAACTAAAGACGGGACAGCAGCCCATCGCAGGGCGGACATACAGATGTGCACACACTCACCCTGGGGCCAATTCACCTAACAGCGTGTTTTTGGACTGTGGGAGGAAATCCTTGCAAATACAGGGAGAACACACAATCTCCACCCAGACAGCAATCCCTGGTCTGCAACTGAACCCAGGGCTCCAGCACTGTGAGGCAGCAATGCCGACCACTGTACTACTGTGCCTCCAAAGGGATATTCAATATTTTGGAATTTTCTATACCTTTCTTCTGATCTGTGCTTTTCTACAACTTTATCTCTGATTGGATTAAAAAGCTCCATTGTCTTCATGTTGTAATTCATGCATAAGATTCACTACCTGACTGAGGGACCTTAATAATAACAAAGATTACTTCATTAAAACAGATGCTAATTGTGTGACTCCTTAAGCTACTTTTGTCCACCTAAATGAATTAAACAGGTAACAGGTTTATTCCACACTGAAAAGAAAGGAAACAACGTTTTTGGCTTTGTGACACCTGAAGAAGGCTCCACAGCCAAAACGTTGTGTTTCCTTTCTTCTATTTTCAGCATGGAATAAACCCTTACCTGTTCCTTTGCAGCCTACGCATGCTGACACAGCTCCCTACTTGAACTAAATGAATTAAAGTTTGCCACAAGCCAAGGATCTGAATATCTATCCAATTATGAGCTTGCCATTCTTTCTCTCATTTGTTTCATATTATTTATTTATTTTTCCTTTCAATGTGTTGTGTAGGTTGTGAATATGACAAAAAATAATTTATCCTTCAAAGTGTCATAACCGCAAGTCTTAAAGGAACAAAATATGAAAACTGTGCAAAGGTCTGAATACCTTTCCATAGTATTCTATATCAGTACAGGATATATCTCTTGGGATTTTTTTAAAGCTGTACATTAACATTATTCATTGGGTAGCATTCTGAGGGCACGGTATTTATTTTTACAGTGTACAGTATGTCAGGTCTATCACACCATGGTACCTTTATTAATCTTTCAGGAGTTGTTCATTCACACAGTAACCAAACTGCAGTTGCCATCATTCTACAAATAACATGAACTTGGCAACTGTTAAAATGTAAATGTAATCTGTTTTCTTGCCAGATAGGCTGTTGCTAAGGTAAACACAGTGTTTTCAGGAAAAGTGCCTGTTTCTAGGTAATTCATAAACTGCACAGAAAGTGTTGTTGGCCATCAGTTCAGCATCTCTTAAAATGTTACAGAAGGCTATTGTGTTGTCTGAAAAATGCATGCAATTAAATTTCCATTTGCCTTGTAACCTTTTCATATATGAATAGGCAACTATGCTTGCCATCTGAAATAGCTACTATACTTATTCTAAATTGATTCTTCCTGCTTTTCTAAGGTTTTATATTAAAAAAACTACTCCTTCCCTACTGTGCTCTGAACTGGCTGAATTTTCATCTTGAATGGCAGGCTTATATCCATTTGAAATATTTTAGGGGATCAGGCTTTTTCAAGAGCCATAGAATTTAATTCAGCACAATTGGGCAATCCACATTTATGAATTGATTCCGCCATAATCATTAACAGAAACATCTTACGTAGTAATAAATGAAAACAACAGCAGCACAACTATTACAAAGCTATGGAATTTGCATTCGATGTCCCCAGTGTGCAAATTTCCATGTAAAATGTGGGAGTACTGCACAGTAAGGAAATCTTCACATCTACACAATTTTGTAAGAAACTGCCAATTAAGCAGTCCATAAGTACAAATAACATGATTCAGGTGTATATAATTCCATTCCTTCCATTCCTATTAACAAGATAAAAACATGTTAGGAATGTTGAACTAATTATGGGATTTCGGTAAAGTAAACCAAGGTGCAACTCTGTGTTATGTAATTCTATAATTACCATAGTTGCATACCACTGTAATATCTATTGCCTAGATATACTCTATAAAAGATATACTCTATAAGAAATAACAGAATCCCATAGTGCACTGGGCTAGGGCTAGCAAAACTATTCTGTGTTACAGTAATTAGCTAAAACAAAGGAATAAAAATGCACTTTGGTCATATTCCCACTATCATGAATTTTAAAGGATACAGGATATTTCCTATGATTACAGTATACCACACCATACTCATTGCCCAAATCACTTGAAGATACGTCTTAATGGTAAAGGAGCCCAAGACACTGGGAACTGCAGCACCTATTTGAGAAGACGAGGATTTTACAAACAACCATTTAGGTCACTGGAGGTGGTGAATATGTGGAGATGAATGCAAGAAAGGGGAACGGGCAAATTAATTTAATAAAAAAAGAGAACAAAATGAAAGGTTTCTTGGGGGAAAAACCAGAGACCAGAGGGAAGGAGGCAGAGCGGCAAAGGAGGTGAATTGCTTTTTTGCTCACTAGGCCCTCCTTGAGCTAATGAGGCCTGCGCTTTGGGGGAAAGATAAACATTATTTTTGGAGCATTGTGCTCGTGAGCAGCTTATTTATGGCCTGGCTTTTGTGTGTGGGGACCTAATAATGCTTCTCAACCGGTAATGCTCGAACCCTCCCACCCCCCTCCCCTCCCAGAGTTAAACCCACTCCAGAGCCAGATCAAACGCTCCCAGCCTGTGAGGCCAGCGAATGCAACATTAATTGTGCACCTATTGTTCCCATGTACTGCAGAAAGAAACAGAAAATGCAGGGAAAAAAGCCTGAGCTTTCATAATGAGCTTCCTGCAGCTGAACAAATACAATCTCCCAAACAATATTAACTGTTTTGGTGCCTCCCTCTGGGTTAGTTCTCAGTATCCTCACGACACAGATTTTACAAACATGTAATGTTCATGTACACAAAGGAACAAGTAAAGGTTGATTCCCTGCTGAAAAGAGAAGAAGAGAGATGCAACGTTTCGGCTCTGAAGCCTTCTTCGGGTGTCATGTTTATGTATGTATACGCCTATGCGAGGCTTATGAAGCAGACAGGCCAAGCCTGTCACATTTTAGCCCAACATTTTAGTTTCGTTTATCGACTAAAGGCAAAGACGTTTTTCAAAAGGCACAACGTCATGACAGTAGTGCGAACTGGTAGATAAATACAGAAGAAAACATGTCTCTTCTACAGAAGCAAAGATCTCATTGCTTTCTTTTCAAAAAGGGCAACACAGCCTATCTACAGATGATCAAAATGGAAAGAAATCTCATACTGTATGGTGACATTCAACTCCCTGTGTCATACAGATGCAAATGGATCTACAACAGGTCAGTCTGCAGCTGGTTATCTGTACTCATGTACTCTCTGTTCATGAGTTGGACAAGCCCAAATGCATATCTGCCATTTCTCACTATGAAAAATTCTAAAAATGGTGTGCATCTGTCGGAATTCTGCATGTGTCTGCATGGAACATACTGTATTTATGTAATCCACGACACTCCTCTCAATTCTAAATTTTCTTTTGCACATCACCAATAGTCATTAACATTACAGGTCAAGTGCCTTTGTATTTCTGAAATTCCTTCAGCACATCACCTATCAGTACTAATCAGTGTCTCTAGTCGTGGCTGTGAAGATACTGTTTGTGCCAAATATATCCCAGGCCTATTTGTTGTCCCGACAACAAAGAAAATGTTTTAATGGACAAGTTGGAAAGAAGGGTCAGTTTCCACTTGATGCAGTGATCTGTATTTTGCACAAGGAGAAAATTCCACAAGTGAATTTGACAGGGCAGTTTGTCAGTAGTGGAACATTTCACCTGAAAAGTGTCATGTGAAACATTTTCCTGACTGTTGTGGTGAAATATATAAAAAAACAAGGCTAAAGGGAACACAGAAGGGCTTCTGCATTTCTCCTGATAAATGTGTTGTACAAAGTGCTTTGCAAGAGTCAAGATGCCAAGAGTCCATTAAGATTCTGAAATGAAAACTGCTATTATAAAACACTGTATAACCAACATCACATCACTCGCAAGGAATCCAATCCATATGACCCTCTATTTAAAAAGCAAACATAGGCAAACACCTGGCAATGCTTTTACACATTTTAGTCTTCCCAGTGTTTCCTGTCCAACATCTTTATTTTTTATGTTTTCTGCTATACATTTGTATTATCCTAATGCAAACATTTATAAATGTGATCAAACAAAAGGAAAACTCACTTGAGGGCTTGAGGGCTCTATTCTGCACTACTGCCCATAATTTCAAGCCATATTTAATTTTATTTTCTGCTTCTTTTTGTTGATTTAAGCCTGTCTGTTGCCTTTGCAGCTGTTTCAAAAAGCTATCCTATGCTAAAATCACTTTTTGTCTTCACACTGTTTCAAGCAGTGCAGTTTCCACCAGCCTGCAGCACCTGCTGTACATAAGAACGTCTCTGATGCATAACCCCGCTTTTACCATGATTCAGCCAATCCACTTTCCTTTTACCACGGTAAGCCAAACTGAGACTTGATAAAGAGTCTTGCTTTTAAGTGTAAGCAAATGTAATTGGGAAAAGCTGATTCTCATCAGTTGCTTATCACCACTTGTTGCTGCTCCATCTCCATCCCTTGGGGTCTTCCTCGGTCCTGCCAGGTAAATATTTATCTGCTGCCCGGACCTCAGAAACGGGATCAGCTGTGCCTCATATCCGCTCGTCCTCCCCCCTGCTCACCACACGCACAGCCCTCTAGTCCCCCACACGCAGCAGCAGTCTACAAGCTCCTCTGAGCGCGTCTCCTCCTTGGGCCCCCAAATGAAATTTCCTATCACCATGACAGATAGCTCTGTCTGGGTGGCCTAATATGCTTTTTAGTGTAATTTCTGTAATCTATATGTAAACCTCTTATGCGAGCAGAGCTGGGTGGATGGGCTGCAGCTGGGGAGTGGATAATTGCTAAAGTGCTCCTTCCGCACAGCGTTAGACCATCCACCGGCGTGATGGCAGCCCCTGATAATATCATGTTTGAAAATTCATTCCCGCTTCTCTCTCTTCTCTCCCGTTTCAGATCCTTGTTTTGGGATTAATAGCGGCTCCATCGTTCCCCACTCCTCCCTGTTTGTTTATGAGCACCTTTCCCTGCGTCGTAAATGGGCAGCGATGAAACTGGAAGGCTCAAAGGGATAAGATCTGATGCGACAGTGGTCCTATAGTCCTATGCAACAGTGGTTTTCATAATAAGCTCAATTATGAAAACAGTTTTCATCTGTTGTCTAATAATCCATAGTTGCATGTCGTACATTATAACATAAACATAAAGAATACAGTTTTTGGCAAATCAAGAGACGTTGTTAGCTACCATTACTATGCTTTCTGCATCATGAAAATATAAAGACAGATTATTTCCACTTCTCCATATTTCTGATCGTCTCCTTTCAATGTTGCCTCTCAGTGCCTCCAGTGTGCTCAGTAACAACAAAGCAATGACTTCTAGGCAAAATGTTTGGGGGAATATTTTCCCTTTGGTAAAATGGGACAAAATTGTGCACTTTTTTGTTTTCTTTTGAATTTTGCATTTTATAGCAAAAAAAGCATGTAGCCAAATGGGCCTCTCTTTCATACCTGATCCTATTTTCTTGTTAGTGTTTCACCAGACATTTGCAGTAGTAAAATGCCACAGGGGGATTTTTTCCCCCATTGTTCGTAAGTAATAGGGATCAGTGTGCTGAGTGGCTTACAGAAATGATGTCACTCTGAAACTTAGTGTGAACCTCTGGCGCAGAATAGGATCTGTTTTTTCTTGGCATGGTGAAGCTGTCTGCTGTCTAGAGAGAGGCACTGTGCATGCTCACAGCCCGGCAGAGGCAGGGAAAGGTGCACTCATTACATAAGGAGTGTGCAGCTTTTATTTTCGAGAGTAAGTAAGTCACAGCACCAAGCAATGAAAATGAGAACTCGGTAACTCTGTCAGGGATCTGCAGAGTCTTGCTTGGATTCACTTCTCATTCAGAAAGCTGTTTTCCAGTTGTAGGCCTTTTGGTGAGCCTATAGTATAAAAAACAGACCCAAAACCTGGCCATTCCAAACTTAGCCCCCAGTGAGAAATATTTATGGAGTGTTATTTTTATGAAGTACAGGGTAACAACAGGTTTAAGAGGGACATCCTGACCTTGCTCAGTCTGGACTGACCTGGATTTGGAGTATTTAAATGTCCGTGGGCCATAATTAGCATCAGAGCAGGGCTGAGTCACTTCACATCAGGCCTTCATGGGTCTTACACACTGCGGAGGCTGCAAAAAGAAGAGAAAAACACGCGAGGAGATTAAAAAAAAAGTACTATCTTAGTTTTATTTTTCCTTTCTTGGTTTCTCCTTGTAGGCTATAAGAAAATTGTAAAGTCCACTAGGCTTGTAGACAGAATTTAAGCACAGCTGAAACCTTTTACTATGGAGCACTGTGACATGATGGTACAGTTTGTGAATTTTCCCTGTGCTTTTTTACAGCTGATGACATTCAATGAGAATGTGGTATACTGGGCATAATCCCTGTTTCAGTCTTTCTCAACAACTGTGCAAACTAAAAGGATTAAGACTGCACAACTTGATATTGAGCAACCAGTATAAATCTAACAGGCATGCTCAAAAACTATCTGGAGTTCTTATTTCTCCTGTCTATCCGTTATGATAAGAAGTAACCACAACTACAAACAAACTAAGACAGAATAGAATCAGAGGATTAGACACAATCATCAATTAACGAGGTGGTCCATAAGACACTCAAGAATGTTTTAAAAGCTAACCCCTTCTTTCACTTTTTACTTAAACTTCAGTTTCTTGTGTAAAATTTTTAATCTAAGTGCACTTGACAGTATTACCCTCTCTTTCTGAACTGAAAAGTGTTGGGAGGTGAGACACAGTACGCTTTTGTGCTTAACCACTCTCTATGGAGCATTTTCTACCAGCTTTCAGGACTCCAGGTTGACCTAGGTCAGTGTCTTCATGAGTGCTCGCACCAGTCCAACTATTATTACCAAGAGCCTTGTGCTTTGAGAAATCACTTATAGCAGGTTCTCCCAGTTTATCCAGTGAAGCTACTGTAAGTCCCCAGCTCCTTTTGACACATACTGGAGCTAAACATGTCACATGGAACAGTGGCAACCCACTGGAATTAATGAGAGAAAAAAGATAATTAACTCCATTCTACAGGTTTCCCTCGAACACAATAAAAGAGAAAACCACAGAAATGGTGCGTGATGCCAAAAGATTGCTTTTTATGAGAGAGACCTGTTCTGCAGGAAATGTCAGCAGCTCCAGAAGAAAGACCCTTCTGCCTTTTTTTTTGTTAGGCAGCATAGAGATGTGAAAAGATAATTAAAAGAAAATATTTAAAAAGGGGAGCCCCGCCTGGCGTGACACACTGATCACAGATGTTACTCTACATGCATCACGGGATGGACGAAGTCACGTGTAACATTTCCGGAGCGCAACTTTTTTCTTAGCCCCGGATGGAGGGATGGGGTCACCCCTGGACCCTGGCTGGAGGTGCCTGTTGGTTTCACCGCGGCCCCACCCTGACCCCCACCATCTCTGCGCATGCTGTGTAATACCCCCACGAGCTGACAGCTGCTGAGATACACTTGGACAGAGTAAATATGCAGCAGGAGCTCACTGGCTGCGGCCACACAGACTGTCACCTTCGCTCACCGTCATCCTGCAAACTAGCAATTAACTCCACAGCCCCTGCTCCCAGGGCAGCCCTCTGTGGCCCTGCTGACTGCCTGGGCTCTAGGGCAGGATGACTCTAAGTCAGCTCTCTGCTAACCTCCCCCCAACACCATGCCTCCCCCCCCCAGCCCATGTCATCCTTCTGAACTTTATAAAATAAAGAGATAAAATCCTGTTTTCTCCCAGAAATCCACACGCACACTTGTGTTGCGTCCATTGTTTAACAAGGACGGACACAAACTGGCTTAGGGGAGTGAAACTGAATTTCGGTAGTACAGCCCGTCAGATAGGCTTCTTACAACTCTATTTTCAGTGCCCCGCTACTTAACTAAGGTTATTCTGTCACAATTAAACATCATTCTGATCTGATGGCTTTTCTATGCTTTAGATCACAAAAGACAGATTTGCAAAAAAATGTTTTGGATTCTGAAGCTGCATAAAGACATGAATAAATCGAGCTTCCTCAAGGACTAATGAGCGCTACTGGCAGAAGACTAGGAAGAGCAGCATCTGCTGAAACATCTCCCTTACAACAATTAGAGTCGATTAATTTATTCCAGTTGCACCAACTAGACATATTTTCACATAACTGTATTAAATGGTGAATGGAAAAAGACTCTAGGAAGAAATGCAATACATGCGTGAGAGAAATCTTTTCCAAAAAGAAGGCATGCCACACAGAGTGAATTCTTTAAAAAAAAACACAAAAGGCGATTCTCACACAGTATTGCCTGTGTCACTTTTCATTACTCAAGTAAACCGTGCTATAGATGTTCAGGAGTTCTGGTAGGGACATTTCCTTTATTTTTAAATAAATGAATTTGGCCTATTTTGGCTCAAATGAAACAATTAATAACTAGAGAACGATCCAGATTAACCCTTTTTAAATTTAACACGACTGTATCACACTGGTCTGCATAATCCATTCATAGGACAAAAGTACAGTAAGCAATGAAGTCATTTAAGAATGTGGTTCACTAAAAGGAGGAGGAATCAATAACAATGAAGTCTATGCTGGAGCTCAATAATAATGATGATGAAAATAATAATGCAGTATATACACGGAAAGCCAATTTTTGTTTCTAGTCCAGCTGGTATGTTCATCAGGGAAGGATTCAGATCTTTTCCTGGTAATGATGATACACTTCCCTTGTTTGCTTCCTCTCTCTCACTCTTGCCAAAATTTTGTAAAGACAGAGCAATATGGTAAGTTTAGGCTCCCTGTCATCTCTCTGAAATAATAGGACTGCCAAAAAATCTGTAGCACCAGCAATCAGTAGCAGCTATAGTCTACACTAGTTCATGGTACAGGTTTGAGTTAGCGGTAAGGGCATCAGTTCGGATTTAGATTAGTGCTAGAGTTAGGATTAGATGTCCTGTTGAGGACATGTGAAATACAAGATGAGATAACGGCTCACTTCTATTGTTGTGAAATTAAGCAAGACAACTACAGGTCACACATCAGGATGGGCTACCTCGAGGAAGAAAAACAGCAGGAAAGTGCAAACTATCAAAAAATAACAAATGAGTCTAACAAGGAGCACAGAGATAGCTTCAGACAGATGTGAATAAGTGTCTTATTTATTATACCTTCCACTATAAATATAGATCAAAACACTTTAAATTTAACTTAAATATCATATGTCTTGTATTTCACACCATGTTATCCACTAACTCATGTTTGTAAAAGATCCATAAATTCCTGAACAGTTTCCACAGTTAAGAGCAGATAAAGCAACTAATAGACATCCTGTCAGAAATGGCTCACTGAAGATCTTGATACAACCTTCCAAAATGTTTGTTCAGCATTCTGTTATTCTTATATGTAAAGCCATTCTCCTCAGAGACTAAAAATGTTATCATCCACTCATTTAGTCAAACCAGCCAACATCTGGACCTTTTTCATATCTGCCACCTCAATAGATAAAGCTTCTCTCTACGAGTATCCGCACAGTAGAGGTTTCAGAAGTCATCTGCTACTTTACAGTACAGGACAAGACAATGGAGATAAATTTGGGAAGCTGTTCATCACTTTTTAAGTGGTCTATCCAGGCCTTCTCCAAGAGAAGAAACAATGAGAGGACATTTTCCGTAGATGCCTCTTAGACCTGAAGCCCTTTTTACCAACACATGGTCCTTTCCAAGCCATGACGCCCATGTTGGTTGGTCTAGGACACTGGAAGGCCAGCCAGAGTCATTACACATCGGCTTCAGACTCATCCTCAAGTGAAATGACATATGGCTATTAGGGCACTAATGCACTTACCAAGTGCTGTCCGCAGCCTTAATTAGAAGTTGGGAAGAAGGACCCTGCTCACTCCCATTGTGCCCTCGTTATTAAATCAGAGCCTGCAGATATGCTTCTCTTCCGTTTTTATTTCCGACCGAATCCATTACTCATGTGTTTTTTTTCATTCCCGTTTCATTCACCTCCAAGCCAGATAGGCTTTTTTTCTGCCTGGCAAAACAACCGTTGCAGTGCTGTCGTGACATCGCTCATTCCCAGCTTTATGTTCCCATATTTGTAAGCTGTGGTCAGAGAACAAAAGCTTAAATGAGAGAGAAAGCAACCACTTGAAAGGGCTGCTCTAAACAGATCATCATGTTTGTCCGGCTATTAAGCTTCCTTGCTTGTTAGACCAATAAATTTAAAGCATAAGAACCTAATTTACCCTTATTAAACTTTAGAAAGCTGAAGGTTTGAGAAGTAGTATGTGCACTATCTTCCACAGGAACAACAAAACAAAAATAAAAAATAAACCCTTAGATGGAAATCGGTAGCATGTTCCCTGTAGTCCTTTCAATAATGCACATTACACAGCCAATTACAGCTCCAATTCGATTGTCGCTTCGCTTACAAGACAGCCAGCGTGGTTATGACACAACCGCTCAGATTTCCTAACCAGGGGGTCACGGCCGTCTTCACCACTGTGCCCCTTCTTTTTGTTTTGCCAGAGATATCCTGCAGGGGTGAAGCCAATGCCACCCCAGAATAAAGTCAAAAAGAATGGATGTCTTTTGGACACTGTTGGACATGTATCCTAAATGTCTTCCAACTGTGAGAATCCTCTTCTGTCCCGTTTAAGCATTTTCCATGTCCTTAACCCTCACTATTTGGCCTCTGCGTTACAAACATCGGGCACAGTAAACAGTTTGACATAGTTATGGCTTGCTGTGTATCAGGAAGTGGAGGTCAGATGGCTGGAGCAATCGGACACCCCAGGGTGTAGCTTCAAACAGCTCAACTTGTCAGCTTCCCGGCTGACTCCACAGATAAAGCAAGCTCTTCAAAGCACCAGACAGGCCAGCCGCCAGAGCCAGTGAGAGCTGGGTTTGCAAACAAGAGCACAAATATGGTGGCATCATGGCTGCGAGCTTTGTCACTCTCGGTGGAAACTCACCAGTTCAGAGTCTGAGGACCAGCCCGAGCTAATGGATTTGACCAGATGTCTCCACTAGGCTACTCCCTGTAGCAAACAATATTTTCTTACTCAAAAGATTTACATTCTCCAATTATAGCAGATATAAGAGCTGCCAAGAAATATGAGTGTTCAAATTTCATATGTCATATATGTTTAAACAGGAACCATGCATAATTTACAATACCACAGGAATAGAAACACTTTAATAGTGCCAGTTACTAGTCTGAATCCATATTCATATTTATTACAGTGTGTATATGCATTATATACAATATTACTTGTAAAGTCTTAAATTCTTCATACATGTCTCCTGTGTGTGTGACATTAAGCTAATTTGTTGTTCAAATACAAAACCACCATAAAAAAGCACCACTAGAAAAACATGCACGACAATAGAACTGATAGTTGCAGACTGACTTAAATACACTTTATATCATTGATAAATAATTTATGGTCTCATACACCATTTGAATAGAGCAAAGCTTGATTAGATCTCAAAAAGTTATCTTTCCTCTTGCTGAAGTATGTAATGAAGAAAGGAAAAATAATAAGCACCACTTCAAAAAGATTTCCACAATCCCTACTGAAAATGCCTTATATTCATTTTGTCACTTGATCACTTTTTAAAATGGTAAAAGTAATTTAACATGCTTACCTAAACAGTACTTTCATTATCTGTGTAGACACCCTCTGTCAAACGCATAAAACAAAAACTGAAAAAATATTTTAAATAAGACCCCACGCTGACTCCAAATATTTGTGGACAAATTGTACGGTTTTTCATTATAGAAGAATTTCAAGTTAATTTAAGCCTCTACTTCTCCATGGATTTCACTAACCTTTCCAGATTTAAAATTTGTTCATATCTATGGTCATGCCTCTTGTAAATTACCAATGGGAAAAGTTTATGGTGAAACAGGTTTGCTCTACAGTTTTTACCTAACTTACAGTGAGCTTTGGAAAAACTAGAAGAGTTTAACTAATCTTGAGTGTAACAAACTAATAACTAATCTTGAGTGTAAGAAAAGGTAAATACTGGACACCCCTTGTTTACAATCGCTATATATAACAGCAATTCTAAAGCATTAATAAATTATTTACATGTGGTGTTCTTTTCAAATTTGAGGTGAAGTAATATTAGCCACTATGTCAGAGGTCAGCTGAGACTGAGAATGCCTGATGGAAACACAGGCAGCCATCTTTAATGACACTCCAGCAACAAGGTGTGCCTTGGCTTCTGTTTATCAAGAAGCAATTAGTAGAAAGATGACATTAAAGCAGTAAAAGACACATTGTATAAAATTCAAAACTGACATATCAATGGTAATAAGATCCAGACTGGACACAAATTGACAATGTAGATCTTGAATGGAGATATTTATGGATCCTGCTCCATAGGCCATGAAAGCCTAGAAATATGACAGCACCCACAAACTGCCTGCACTTTGGGTTGAGTTGAAAGGTTAATTTCTCACGGTCTCTTGTGCTGTTGTCTAGTCAGCAGGGGGCGAAATTCGCTGAGCAGAGAGGAGCAACACTAAAAACAAGGAACAAGCGAAAATCTTTAAAAGCTAAAAAGGGAAACAGGAAGTGAGTTACAATAGAGAGGACCTTTGATCCTGGGCTCAAGGGAAGACTTCCTTTAGTGAGATGTATTTAATGTGAAAGTGACTCTGCCCAACGCACATTTGTTACTTCAAATAATGGAACTAAAATTAGCAGACAATGGCGGGCAGGCAGGAGGCTTTAACATCGAGCCATGCGCAGGAAGGGAGAGGAAGTGAATTGTATGAAAATGAGTGATTTGCTGTAGGAGCTGCTTTGAGACGTCTCAGCAGCGACGGCTATGTTTTTCATTGCACATCACTTTGTTTCAAAGAGGGGCGGTCAAGACGGATTTCTAGGTTAGTGTTATCCCAAGGACATCGTTTGTTTTTGGTGCTTAATAAGGGCGTGCTTGTTTGCTCTAGTGGTGCCTCCCGCCCACGGGGGTCTGGGCAGATTTATAAAGGAGCTCTGTGTCTGGCACTGCCAGTCCTGTCAGTGGTATAATAACTGTACAGTATGTATCCATACCTATCTGTCAAGCTCTCTATCTAATTGTGTATACAGTGTAGATACTGTAAGTGAAACCATCTCGGAAATTTTTAACAGAATGCTAGTTATTTCTCTACCTGTGTACGTAATCCGAATTGCATTTTGTAAAATGAACACATTAAAAGGTTTCTTTTAAGATATTTTTTTACAATTTTGGCAATCTGTTTCCATGCATTTTTTACTACAGTATATTGTATACTGTACATCTAGAGGGAAGTTTCAAAGCCTTTTATTCTAAAGAAGAAATCACACAGAACAGGCTGAAAGCAATTATAAAATTGCTTGTGAAAAGGCCAGTTAAACTAAAGACAATATAGGGTGGCCCCCAGAGGTGTGGTGGTTAACTCTTTTGTTTCATAGCCTTTAGATCCTGTGTTCGATTCTTGACTGGTATGACTTTGTGTGTGTCGAGCTTGCAAGTTCTCTAGAGTATTCTTTGTAATTCTCTTTTCATATTCTTTCTGCCTAGAAATAAATATACTGTACTGTACATTTTAAAAACAAAATCAGTGGAATGCGTCATTGTCCTACAGTACTGTATGTCCAGGCCCATGATGCAAATATGGACCTATTACATGACCATTAGGGCCTACTGAACAGACAGGGCCATGATTTGGGGATCTGGTTGTGTTTTTGTCTGTTCCATTTTCATGCTTGGTCCATTTTCCTGTACTTTAGAAATACCTTGGGTACAGTGAAGAGACACCCACCCAAAAACAAACACTCTAGGCAAAGCGCAGGTGTAGAAGCTGAAGACTGGCAGGACCACCACCAAATGTTGACCAGTTAGGCAGACTCTCTGAATCTCCAGTCACTCTGGATTGAGTGTCAGTTTCTGTTTCAGTGTCTCTGCGCAAAATTACATCATTGGTCTGTCAGCACATCTCTTAAAAAGCACATACGACACTGTGTAGATGGTATTATTAGAAAGGGACAGGGAGGTGCAGTACTACCTACACTTTAACACTGTACTACCCTGTGCAGTAGTACAGTGTAAAAGCAATGAAAGTATGCTAATACTGTACTTCACAGTATATATAGCACATAAATATTCCACAGTTCATCAATATTACTCTATATATTCATAAAAGCAGTTGGAGTGGAATTCTGGGCTCTTGAAAACCATGTTCTGCCAGTCTTTATGGCAATACTGAAACGTTTTGCTTTTTTAAAGACTACTGACATTTATACAGCCCTGATGGCCCTTGAAAAAAAAATGTGCTGTGATATGGCTTTATAAGGCCAAAAAGAAATAAAGGGTTTCTGTTGTGCATTAGCTTCCTGGATTGTGGAGAATCTTTCCCAGGTGGTGAAGTATCACAGGCACTCAGGTGGGGAGGAAAGTGAATAGGAATTTGCTGCTCTACCAGCTGAGGAAAGTAGCCTTTCCTCAGCTGTGAATTGTGAACAAGCATATTACAAAATTCTTTCTGATGCTTCAATAGCGAAAGGTATTATTCGAATCCTATTTTTCAGTACCTTCCAGACAGCAGGAATAGCGGGGGATTAAGGGATGTGAATTCCACAGTGAACTCTTTCTGAAAGTGCCTTGTCACAGCAAAGAAAAAAAAAGCTTGCAACTAGCATGCATATGCCGGTCAGCTGAGGGCTGTTAAATATTTAAGACCTGGTAACTGAAGCCAAGGGCTGGCTGTGAGGATCATGCGAGTTCCAGGCTTCCATGGCGGAGAAAGGCCCCAGGGTAGACAGGCCCCCACTGAGAAAACTTTGCATGACCTCCTGTAATAGAAACTGCAAAGTATTTTGTTGGGGAAAAAAAAAACACACAACAGGGCTGCTGAAGATCGTAAAATATGTATACCAGGCAGGGAAAGAAGGAAAAGGTGGAAGTTCCTTCCAATGCTTTTTCCTTCAAAGGACCCGAGTCCAAGACTGTACAGTGTTGAAGTCAGAATCTCATATTTCTTTCAAAGTTGTAGCGCAAGAAAGATCACTAACAAGAGAAGACCATTTGCCTGACCTTGCTCACTGGGTGTAGATCACGTTATACTGTAGCATAAACAGCTTGTGCCAAAGAATAGAATGAAAAGACAATGATGAAGAAGAGAACAAAGTTGACAAAGACACTGTTGAAGAAGGCAAGCAGTTTGCATTGTCTAGGAGTATCAAAGCAAGAACTGAATCTGGTGTGTCTCAGCAGAATTATACTACTTTTGCCTGATTTCTAAAAAAAGACAACTGGCTTCAGGCCCATAACTGTTTCTGTGATGAATTAGCTGGGATTACAGTGTACTGCTTTGCCTGTTAATGCTCTGTTAAATCTAAGAGAACAGTCAACTTTTTTTTCTTTCTCACAAAAGCCATTCCAAACTATAGGGTTCAAAAAGGCTTATTGGGTGCCAGAATCCTTACATTCCTTACAAAGCAACTACAACAAGCTTCCATTCCTTTTAACTCTCAACAGCACTATGATGGAATTATTGTAAATATATTGTGAATTATATACAGTACATTGCATATTATATATAGTATTTAAATATACATTATTTAGTGCTCAAAGGTGTACTTTGTAGTTTTAATATAAATAACTACTCAACAGCAAGCAGTTAGGAACTGATCAAGATTGTGTTTCTGCACCTTTTAAGATCAACTGCATTGTATTTGACACACAGGAATTGAGTGATGTCTAAATATGCTGCTCCATGCTAAAACCTATTTTACTTGTACAGTTGCATCCTGCATAAATCCTGCACTTGAGGGGGAAAAAAGCTTCACAAGCCACCTTGCTAGTATTCTCCTCTAGAATGTGGACATCTCCTCAGAGGGATGTTCAAGCAGGGGTCTGATCCGATCCCACAGTCATGCTCTTGCATGGGTTCAGAAATGAAAGAAGGATTATGCTGTCTGTGATTATGGACCACCAGGAAGAACTGTGGAACTGCTGAAGACGACATGCCCATGTTTTGCAAATGCATTATAGTATACCCACTGATTATCATAACTCCATTGGTTCGCCTATCACTGTCAGCAATAAATCACTGAACTGGGCTTTTTCTTAAGATCAGTCTGCAGTCTGTTAGTGTTATTTCTTAAGATCAGTCTGCAGTTTGTTAGTGTTATGGCTAAATCTGATTTAATCACAGCCAGATCATGTACTTGGGGCGTACATAGGTTTACGACCAGGAATGAAGTTTCAGTGAATTTACTGCACATAGAGAACCTGTTTTTTGTTTTTTAATTAGTGTGAGGCCACCTCTGATTTTGACATATAATTAACGGCACTTCTTCCACAGCGGGTAGGTATTTAAAACACTCCACACTCGCAAATCTCACCTTTAAATCCTGAAGGAGACATCGGGCCTGGAAATCAGACAGCAAATCAATATCGGATTTAGGCAGGCAAGAAGGAAAAATCAGGGGCCTTTTGAGAGAGAGGGAACCTCGAATTCAACAAATGAAATGACAGAGAATCAGTCGTGGGAATTTTAATGCTAAAAAATGAGAACGTGGGCTGGGCTAGGAAATTTGATTCAGAAAATAGGTCGTTAAGGAGTTAAATTAGCCCTTAATGGAAATAGAAATATTATGATTAATGTTGTCCGACTGAAAGCCACAGATGGTTCTGGGTATTTAATAAACATGTTGACACTCTAGTTTCCCTCATTAGGTGATCACAAAAGCCCACACTGTCCATAAATCAAGGACCAGGTTATCAAGGCCTCTGATCTTAACTGTACAGGGGCGCCCAGCTGTCTACTGGATAGGGGCTGTGAACAGCAGGCTATAAAGAATTAAATTCCTTGTGAGTATTTTTTTCAACGTCTTTCCCAAACGCACGCACACGCACACAGACACACACAAACACACCCATACAAAGTAACAAATGTTAGTGCACCTCTTAACAAACAAAAGCTTTCAGTTCCACCTCCCTAAAAAAAAAAAACAGAAGGGAACAATGACATTTTGTTTCACAATTATGGCACGGCTGAGAGTTTTTGCTTAGAAGGACTGTTAGAAGGTCAGGACAGAAAGATTCAGGATTTTTTTTAAATTCCAGTATACCGTATGTACTATAGACACAGCATCTACACAGAGCAGAGCATACATTTATTAGAACATTATTTTGGACACACAAAACATATATTATAGGCATTCACTTTAGCAAACTTGTTTTAGGTTACATTCATTCAGATATAAAAAACACAGCCTAGTGCTCATCGAGTCATCCTTCTTTTGATGTATGAACTTCTTTTCAGATGGAAAGACTTGGTGCTGATTTAGGATCCTATCTCAAGATGGTGACAGGGCCCCAGACCAAAGGTCTTGCATTTGCAGCTATGTGTTTCCTTTCTGCAGTTAATTCATTCAAGCCGAGGTTCAATCAAGTCATCAACAAAACTCAACACATCAATACAATTAATATAACAAATGCGTACTGTACTACAGTAGAAATTGGGCGCTAAAATAAGTAGGAAAAAATTTAAAATGAGTGGACTGGAGACAATGGGCTTAGTGGCTTCCAACGACAACAACAAAAAAACAGATTGTTTGTGAATTACTATGTAATTAAATTAAAATTGATAATTTCTAGTTTTTATATGTTTTATACAAATATACATATATACAGTAATACAGATAGACGTTAAACTACAAAACATGCAAAAGGAATGTTTTACTGCAAGAATTATGTAGCACAGGATTCATTGACATTAACAAGCACTAGAAGGAGGGACAACCTTGCAGAACCTTGTACACTTGTATAATAAATAAGACAGTCCTTCTGAAGGGCTAATGTCAGAAGCTATAATGGAGAGGGGTGTTTTCAAACATACGCTTGAATGCATTGTGCAGTCATTGAAATCAATAAGGGGGTTTTCAATTCAAGACAAGGAAAACAGGTTTTGTATATGCAATGTATAAAATATGTACAGGAGGGAGCTACTGTACATAAGTGTATGAGCTGCAAAGGAACTAGCAAAGGTTAATTTCATGCTTCTCAGAGTGGAATTAACCTCTGCTTCTTAGCGGCTGAATTTGTGTATATGTCTGAGGGAGGTCTTATCCATAACCCCAAAGCAGTGTGTCAAGTAATAAATGCCAATTAATTGTATTTAGTTCCTGGTGCCAGTACTGTAGCTTGCTTTCTGATGAACCACATGTGTCATTTTAAAGTAACGGGTCACCATACAATGTAACTTTGAGTTATTTCTGTTCCACATTACACATCACAGCCTTCATGATCATTGCAAATCATACTATACGATAACAGGAAGAAAAAAGTTTAATGCATCTGAGTGTGGTATTGAAACATCCTTCCAGCACCTTCCCACAGCACTAAAGTGTGAGAGAAAACATTATACTGTATCTATGGAAAACAAAGGGGACATTGTAAAACTGAGGAGTTAATAAATCCCATCTTATACTTCTTTCCTGTATGACCAGCAATAAACTACAGTTTTACCAGTATTGAACGTCTCACTTAACTGCGTTTCCATACTTTACTTTCGCATACAGCCTGGTTTTAGGATTACATATACACAGAGGGATTACATTTACACATTCTGAATAAAGGTCTCTTGAAACATCCCTGTCATAAAACCTGTAAAAGATTGTTTCATGGAAAACACATGTGTTTTAGTTGAATATCAGATTGTCAAATAAGTCCTGTTTTATGGACACGATGCCTCTGAGCTCCTCGGACACAACATATACAATAGGGGTGTAAATCCAACTCACGCTGAGAGACGCGACAAAGGATGAAGAAGCACAAGCCGAAGGGTTTACATTATGCAAGTCTGTCTGGGAGAGGGAACCTGCCAAGCCAAGGGACTCACTAGTGAAAAGGCAGACAAAGGCTACTTCTGTTGATTTTCTTCCTCCAAGTGTTCTTCAGGTTCCATAAAAGGCATTTTATTACAGTGAGAGGTAGAAATGGGGAACTATTCATTTTTATGACACCGGGAAGTCAGAAAAGCACCATGTGCATCTCAGAGGCACTCCATGTACTCCAGGTTATAGTTCTGACTTTCCTTTCAATGAAAACACAAAGCAAATCATAGATGCAGGCTCTATTGACAGCGTGCATGTGATATTAATCTCAGACTCCTTCATTGCTTAGTGAAAGCATTTGGGAAATGTTTCTTAAATTGGGAGAATGACTCAATTGTGAACAGGTGCTTGCCAGAATACAATTTAATAATGAACTTTACAACGTCTCAGAATTCTTGAAAAAAAGATCTTGAAAAAACAACAAGGAGAGGAAAGAGGTGAAATCCGTCTTCCCTAAAAGATGTGATGCTCCTTCCTGTCTCTCCAAGGGAAAAGATGCTAAGAACCCACCGAGAGCAAAACAGATGAGAGCTGTCATGAAAATGAAACCACTGAAGAAAATGTAAAAACAGATCATGACAAACATTCTAAATAAATAGTTTAATTGTGGACTGACTTGTTTTACCAACAAATCACCACAAAAAAGATCCATGAATACTGCTAACAAATCAATAATACAATATTTTGTTAATGTATTCACTTAAAATAGTTAAGAAACAGTAAACCCAATCGACTCTTTGTAGATAAAAGATGACACCATACTGTACGTAAATGACAAAAGATGCACAATGACTCAACTTCACAGTGCATCAATTTACACAAAAACACCCAAAGAGAGAGCGAGAATAAATACTTATACTAAAAGGGGGCTATTTTTGAAACACATTACTGGCGGAATCAGATAAGTAATGTGTGCTTAAATGTAAATATATATAGAAGGCATCTGACGAAGAACTATTTATGAATAAACAAAAAAGCCTACTTCGATATTAATGAACAGTTCTGTGCTTTCAAACTTATTTTATTTATTCTAGGTGACTCCAGCAGTTTAATAGAGAGGATGAGCATGTTTTTGAGGGGGTGAGGCTGGCCATGATTTGCTGGGGTTCATCCGCGCCATGTGGCAGAAGGGGGAGAATGAGACATGTCACAGAAAACACCCAATCTCCAGTCCGCGCTCAGTGAGGTTCAGTGTGAAGCTAAATGAAATTGACAAGAGGAGAGGCCCTCCTCTCAACTTTCTAAAGCACAACTTGGCTTTAATCACGTAAAAGAAACAGGTTGCAATTACAGCTACGTTTAACTATTATGGTACTTCATGATAAACCCAGCCAACGAGTAACTGTCTTCATTTACCTTCACTACCTATGGTTTAAAAAAGCACATCTGATGGGTCAGTTCCTATAGAACAGGGGAAAGCCGTTAAATTGGTAATGTTAAGCACAGATTCACCAAAACTCTGAATTTCCAAACAATGTAGACATAATCATAAACACAACTTCATTAATTTCCCTTAGCTCCCCCATGAAAGCTTTTTGAAATCTACATGATCAAACAATGCATAGCAGATTTAAGAATATATTTTAAAAAAACATCCTGTCAGCATTTATACTGCTGCACTGTAAATATGTCAACACACATACTGTACCTCATATTTTTTTAAATGACTAACATAAATGAACAAAACAGAACTTGAGAGAGCAAAAAAAAAAAACCCAGCTCAAGTCAAAATGAAGGAAAAAAGTCTTTCAGAAGTCCTTCTGCACTCAGAAAACAGCCAAGGAAGCTTATTAAAAAAATCTCCACTTTTGGGATGAGGAAATGAACAAACTCAATAAACTCCGGGGTTGAGACTAGGGTTAATAGGAAAGGAAGGCCAGAATCTGCCTAATTTTGGAGCTCAAGAAGCAAGGAATCACAGAACAACCTGGCAACATCTTTAACTTGTTCAGCCAGGATGATGTCATGATTAAAAGAGGAAATTGGGATCCCTCCAAGATCTAAACATTCTCCGGCAGCCGCGCTCTGGAGTAGCAGTCAGACGGCAGGGGAAAACTGTATTTCTAAGAGGCTCGAAGCATGACCTGGGGCGGGGATCAAAGGAAAGCAGCACTCAGGCTTGCCTGACATGAGGGCCACACTTCAGGGGGAAATATCAACACTAGGCCTGCGCTCAAAGGTTCCTGTGCTTGCTCACTTCTTCACAATCTTCTCATGTCAAATGGATGCACTTGAAGACATACATTATATTGCTGGCAGATTGACTAGGATCCAAATGTTCTTTTTTTCTTCTTCCTTGCATCGCTGATTCACTTCATCTAAACTTACTCTGATATACAGACTCACGCTATACATGTGCAGCTGGAAAGATGCGACGCTGGGATACAGAACTTCAGAGCAGCATGGCTGTGAGATCATTCCTACTAGTCATTCAGAAACTACATAATTCCCCTACAAAAAAACCTCAGGTGAACTACTGTAGGTTAAAGATAACACACAGAGACTGCATAAGACCCTAGCACTATTAACAGGTTCACTGTTACTCTGGGATGAGGTTAAAGTCTGGTTAAAAGAAAGAAAGCTTTTTTATTAAAGAAAACTTCTTTGTCAGAGAGTTCCTTAGGGTTTTGAGAATGCCTTAAGGGTTTAAATGAATTGCGTATGTATTTGCTGCTAATTTGTAGTCTGTCAATAATGTGTTTCCAAACAGAACGAGATCTAGATTAATAATCTTTCACACTTCTTCTCCAGTCTCCAAATTAATATTTGATGATAACATGGCTTTCTCATAACTAGTTGATTACCTATTTAAAAATAGTACAAGCTCATAAATGTACTGTAACATCTGAGTTATATACAGCAAAACTATTGTACTATGTGTATTACCTCAAGTCTAACACATAAACTGTAAACATATGAAAAGTACAGTAACACATGGGAATTATATCTTCATCAGTCCACACACCCACAACTTGTTGTGTAAAGATGCTCTGCCTACTATCAGCACTGAATCTGTTCGAACTTTAATTTCCATTTATACAGGCAGAGTGATTAAGAATAAATGTCATAGAGGACATGGAGTCAATCATGACTAGTATGGAGTTAGCTATTTGGCCCTACCCTTGACTTAAAAGGCTCACAGATGCTAGTACAAAGAGACCTAGTATGCCCACTATGCATTATCATTTCTCACTGAGATTTGTAGTATCTGTAGACCTGAGGTATATGCCTAAAATGTTTGCTTGTTATAGATTGATGTGTTTATTGTGATACACCATATTGAGCTGCAATGGAACGTCTTGTCTACAATAGTTATGTTCAGTCTGTTCTTAATAATAACAGGATTGACATACTCAAAAGAAAACTCGAGGAAAGTACTGTGCTGATTCTATAACTATTATGGGTAAAAGCATAAAGGAACACAAAACGGAAAAGAGCTAAATCATGAGGCTTATCAGGCTGATAGCATCTTCTTGCTAATATGAAGGAACAGACAACAAGGTTATCTTTTCTGCATAGAACAGATTCCCCTCTGTTTTCTTCAAAATCTCTTAATCTCAATTTATTTACATATCACAGTGTTTGTTATTTACACCACTTAGTAATCCGCAGACAGTTCTGTCTCTGACCATGTGTTGAAACCTACAAAACCAAGCCTGGTCAGAATTAAATCTCAGACAGCAATCCAAGCAGTAAAGTTACTTTCAGGTTTGTGATAAAATGAAACCATATTGATAATGCTTCTTTTTTATCAAGAGTCACACTGTACAATGAACTCAAGAGCACAGTTAGCTCTTGCCAGTGAGCCAGGAGAATGTCCAGAGATGGGATCTGGGCTGTTGCCCCCAAGGGAAACTACAAGAACCCCTCTGCAAGCCACCAAGGGGTTCAGCAGATCACATGAGCTTGCAATCACATGGATGAGGAAGGGAGCAGTGGTCTGAAAGTCACCTGAGGCCCAGCAGACAACACCATGTGTGCCCTTTGACTGGGTTTAATGGGTTTGGCCAAATTGTGTGCAACATCTGCAAAACAAAGTGTGTGTTTGTGTGCATAGTAGGGGGGAGGGGAGAGCAGGCATTTGTGCAAACAAATATGCACAGCTCCAGCAGAAGACTGTATAGCATAATTTATAGGATGTCACAGTTGGTTATACACAGGGAGTGGTAAGATGGTTAAGGCATTTTCCCCCAAAAAATGCAAGAACTGGAGTCTGATCTGAACAGCGCTGTTAGTAATTGAGACGTGCAAGTTTAGATGCTACCATTAAAATAAGCTGCAGAGCACAGTCGAGGTGCTGCCCCATCCTCTGTAATTCTGGAAGGAATTCAAAGTTCAGTATGTTGTACTTTTACAGCATTTTTACTCAGACTGTCCCGTGACTCAACATTGCTATGCATCCTAAATGAAAACCTCACATTTAACCCAAATAGTTGACTTTTAATTGTATCACATGAATTGTTAGAATGCAGTTATTTTAAGTTATGCTATCTTTATGGATAACACTATCCAGACAGTTAAAAGGACTATAATAATGCTACCAGCATTCCCGGCTCAGTAGATTATACAGTATAGTCTAGTCTAAGATACATTTGAGCTGCATAAAAGAACCAACAATTCCTTTAATGTGGTACTTTATAGATAAGCTAAATAAAAGCAAATGTTTCTTTTTATTATACCCAGAGAGTGAAAGCAGAACAAAGATGCACAAATGGACAGATGTTCAGGATTCAAGAGCGAGGTTGGAAGGTTACATGTCAGCTGTTTGAGTATGAAAGAGGCACAAGTCTCCAACTGTCGTCCTACCATACTGACTAAAATACCATAGTTCTCAGAGACTGAAGCTCATGTTTATTTTTCGTTTCTGCCACCTTACTGCAATGAATTGCAATGAATTCTGAAACTGTGAATACTGTACATCTATTGTGTTTCTATCCTGAATACAACACCATACCGAAAGCTAACTTCAATACATCTCCAGCATCTAAAAGTGGTCTTTATACATCTCAGAGGCCAATACTGCATCTTTTGGATATTACACGCCTGGATGATACCCTACAGTTACATTTTCATTCAACAGCTTGAATGGAAACTAAAAAATAATGCTTAAGTGTAGTTTTTAAAATGACTTTGAGTCTTGAGCCTTGACGCCTACAGCAAATGTTTTAGTTAGTTTCATTTAGTAATCATATGATTTAGTAATCATTTCACGAGTAATGAGCTTCCTTCACTGATGGCAAGAGAAGTCTCTTGTTCAGGGCTCCCTAATGATAGCACTAAAGTAACAGAACCCACAGATGGTGTTTTCCACTAGATGAACTGAACTAGGTAACAGAGACATTCAACAGTGTGCGATCTCTCTGTCTGTGTGTCCTCCTGCTGGTACCTAAAACTGCAGTGTAAAAAACATTAGCATACAGTAGATCACAGGGGGTATCTGTATTTACAACTTAACCTAATCTGTTTAAGAGCACAGAAATAAACTGGTTCTGTGTCACTATTTTAAACTGTAGAAATGGGACACTAAGCACAGATGAATATACAGTATGTATACATTTACATGATTTATTTCTTCCTTGTTGTCATGATCAGCTTTCACCAATCCACAATTGAATAAGGTCATACAAAAAACCCAAACATGAATAATAAACCAAATTGTAAACTAGGGAAAGAAGAATAAAGAAAGGTTAGAAAGTAATGCCATGAGAACTTTTCAGCAATACTTAAAATGGGTACTTTCTCTTCTCAAAAACCTGGTGTAAAATTACAGACCCCTCCCTCAGACAGTAACTGCTGACTGCATTACAATACCCAGATGTGATGTATTCACTTTGTACCAACCTACAAAACAACTTTATGGGAAAGCAAAGGCAAACAGATGACAGACAGAATTAAAGTTTTAGTTTGTTTTATTAGTCTCTACATTTAATATCCCCCAGATTAGAAAATGCCATTGAACACAGTGATCAAAATGTTAGCTGGATTGCGGTTTCGATCAGATTAAAGTCAATAGTGGATGACAAGATGCTGACCTTGATTCAGTTTCATCAGCAGTGTTTAGATCATCTGCACAGGCTGTCTCCCCTCTGTCTATCACAGGAAGTACTGCCAGACACAGCGACAAGAGGGAGTGGAAGATGAAAGGAAGCAGCAGTAACATAAAAAGGGGTTTCTGCATAGAGAAACTATATAAAAGAATCACTTCATTTTTAATTCAAACTTATTTCTGACTAAAATATAACACAGATATGGGTTTTGTACTACATGCACGGTCTCACTGTTAGCCCTGCATTATGCCCCTGTGTTTTCAGGGACTACATTCAATTTATACAACTGCAGAATTTATACCTTGTATGAGTGGCGTCGGTGATGAGCAACTTCACAGGAAAGCTTAAAATTTCAAAATAAAAAAATAATTGAAGATTGCCAGGCAATACCAAGCCTGCTTATCATGAAAATTAAAAAACAAACAAACCCACACACACACCATTTGGGAACACAGCACCACTTGGACTATTTGCCATTTCTGATGGTTGGAAAGCAGTGTTTAAAGGTTGTCCAGATCGCAGTGGTACCGTGAAAAAACAAGGCCGACGAACTGCTTTAGATTTCCTCAAGCGAGACATTTGTCTGGAATCACTTCCCTTAGATTTCCTATCGAAGCACTATTCATTCCACTTAAATACTTAATCAAGAGTAATTGATCCTGAGCTGCCACGTGCGTGGATGGCCGATCAGTGATGTCTCTGTAGGCACACTCGTGTCAGGAGCCTGTGTTTCTTTAGGAGGAGCTTAACGTTCCCTTCTTGAAGCGAGGAAAGTGAAAGGCAGTGCCCGAGTCAGCAATTTGGTCTGACCTCTGGATGTTCTCAAGATGTGATGGATGCATCTAACAGCGTTCTGGAAGCAATTTCCCTCTCCATTGATTGGGATCCCAGCTTCTTAGCTGGTTTGATGTCATTTCTGCGACTCTAAATCTAGCTGGAATTAGCATTTGCTACCCAGGAAGTGTCATGAATGATTACAGAGCCTCCGAGGCCTCTTACAAAGTCTCTCTGCAAAACCTGGGTCAGGAACGTCGTGAGAGTATAAACCGCAAAATGGAAACCTGCAATCTCAGGAGAAATAAGCTCTCAGGAACAACTCGGACACAAGACTCCTGTTCTAAGACTTAAATAACCACAGTACTGGCAGTAGAAGCATTCTTTTTGGGGGGATGATTGTACAACTTTAAAATGTATAATGTACTTTTTGGTAAAATGTATTTAATGTTGTAATATCTTTGAAGCTACATTAGGTGTTCCAACATTATGTATTATCCTTTATGATAATTCTTTTAAAAGACATAATAGGAATGTAAGTTTTCATACAAGTTTAAACTCTACTCCTAACTTTTCTCTAAGATATACTAAGATATACTAAGATATACTATAATTTGTACCTTGACATACCTGTATAGCACAAATATTTGAATATTTATTTTGACTTTTCTTTATCTAGTATGACTACAGATTATGCATGTTGTTATAGCAGCACACAGTGTGTACTGTAGCTTCTATGAAGGAGCAATGTCGGATGTCACATGCCACATTCTGACTATATTACCAACTTATTTTACATGTGGTGCATGTGGTCACACCTTCAATCGCTCAGAAGAAGTTTTGTACAATAGGATATTAGTTTTTAAAATTGTGAAGTTTACTTAACATTAAATAAGAGGCTAGACACCAGCTAAGCTATAAACATTTAAGTACAATGTTTTGGAAATGATTCTATTTTGCTTTTAATGTGATTACAAAAACTGCACATAAACTCTTTTTAAAGCTTTACACAAGCAGAAGCACAAGCACAAGTGTGAAAGTTTCTACCAAAATGTTTTGCCTTGTTTTCTGAATGAACTATTTCAGTGGATTGTCACTCTGATGTAACATGATTTACAACTATGCAGCAGTAGACAGCAGTAAAAAAACTGACAGAGTAACAGAGAGTCTCAAACAAAAAACAACACTTTTATGTCTACTCTGAGTAAATCTGTAGTGGATAGGCACTGCTGGAACTAACCATCTCAACGTGATGCAAGCAAAGCATACAAGATCTGAGAAACGCTGGCTCAATTCCATACTTTACCAATGTAAAATACTACTGTATCAAAGATGGATTCTCAGTTAGCCCATGTCTCAGTCCCTCTGGTGTCTGTAACATATCAACATAAAGAGGACACTGCCTGCTTTACACTGGAATTTTGTGCAGCTGAACTGCTACCTGCAATAAGACAGCTACTGTATCTCCATTCAGACACTCCTTCAATGAAAGGTGTGACAAGCAGTGTCTGCCAAGTAAAAAACAAAACAAAAGAAAAGGATAAAAAAGAACATTTTAACATGCGTACACTCTCTCCCAGATGCTGACACCGGAAAGGAGAAACACTGGCAAGGCGATTGTGGAGAAAAGGACCTGATTGCTAAATGTTTCACACTTCAACACGGGTGCCACCGAGTGGGTGATTGACTCCTCCAAATAAATATTAGACCGCTGTTTTTTTTTCAGTTTAAAAAAATGGCTTCTGGAAAACCAAAATGAAACCATTCCCAGACTGTATTGTTAGGCCTGCAGTCATACAGAATATTAGATTAGCTCAGCTATTTAGCCTGCTGGCCTTTCTCAGGTGAAAGGTCGCTATGGATACAAACGTAGCACTCATCGCTCTTGAGGAAGTGCTATCTGTGTGGGTGGAATGGACTTCCTGCTCTGGCCAGATGTCCCTCCCTTCTAGGCATGTCTATTAGGTCCTGACTGGAGGATCAGAGTCCGGGCAAGCAAAAGTCTTCAGAAGACTTCCTGTCATGGGACAGATAATGCAAAGTTGCAGCTGTCAGCAGAGTGTTGTTTCACAGCCAAAAGGGCAAAGATGGATCTCGGCCCTTCTCATAAAGCACTGTGGTAAACTGTTATTAAAAGCCTTCAACTCTTTGTATTGTAGTTCTCACATTCGTATCTTCTTTGCTCTGCCTATTTCCTTAAAGTCTTTTTTCTGTTTCATTCTTCATGTTCTGTATGTCTACCAATATGAAGAACAACATGTTGCTGAAGTTGTAATGTTACATTATAATGTTCATATTTGTATAAAGCAAATTCTACACCCAATGTTCTCCATGTGCCTCCTTCCCCTTTGCTCTCATTTGGGTTGGATTAGCAACAAAGACATGGTTAGATGAGATTAAAAATATTTAAAATTAAAAATCAGCAATGTTTTTATTCTACTGGCTTAGATTGGATTCTTATTTCATTGCATTAAATGGCAACAACAGAAGTACAGCAAAACAGGCTGGATCCGTTTGATATTACATGTACTCAACTCTTGGCCTAGTTGGTAAATACCACAAATCGGATTATTCTGATTATTAAACCCATGATAAGAGATATAATGACATGAGATACATACATATAATCACAGAAGAACATAATTATTCAAACACTAATATTGAATAGATCCCTTCCTTCCTTTGTTTACACTGAAAACCCTTCCTAAGAAAATTCAATTTAATACAATTTAATACAAGAAAGTCAATTTCCAAATGTCTCTTATTAATTTTACAATACACTGAGCTGACCCTCTGATTTTGTTTTCCAAAGTGTTCAGATTTTTGTATTGGTTTCCAGTTGAAATCAAACATAAAACAGCCATTTGGATCTAAGCTTTCAGATCCAAATGGAAGAAATGTCAACTTAGTTTTAAAAAATCTAACAACTCAATGCAATACCTGTCAGTTACCACCACCTTTATTTTCCTAGCAGTAGTTTCACTTTGGTTGAAAGTACAGTAGCAGATCTGGATATTTTGTTAATAAAAACAGTAAGGAAGCAAAGATGTACAGTATATCTAACTTGGAGGACAGTTAGATGTTAATATGGGGGTTTTTGATATTGTACCTCTCCTCTGGACTCCTGATTACAGTGAAAGTTTTCAGCCACTGTAAAAGAATACAGACCGCCACCTCTTTCCTGAGGCTGGCATCCCTTAACTGACAGTTTAGAAAGCCCATCAGGGGGGACGCGATCTGCCTGTCTCAGTGCTTTTCCTTCTGGTTGTAAACTGGGCGCCATACCTCTCCGGAGACCCTCGGGATCTGTCAGTCAGCCCATGAAATATTCAACAGCCCTTTATCTGCTAATCCAGGGGCCTTGCTGGAGCAATGGCGCCAAGCTGGTTTTGCTGCTTCTCTTCGGGGTTGATGGGACGTCACATTACCCACATCACCTTGTGAGGGGAACCCAACTGTCAGTACAAAGGCAGACAGCTACCGCTCGGCTCAGAGCTCAGCCTCAGTCCGGGCAGAGGGGGCAACGGAGACAAGATGTCGCTGCTCAGCAGATACTGTCACAGATCATCAGCAGGAACAAAGCAAAACGTCCAGGGTCATCAGATAAAGGAAATGCGCTCCTGTTAACCCATTCCACCCTCTGGCGAGGAATGAGCACTACATTTTCGAGTCACCTCTTCCTTTGAAATTTGCATCTTAATACTTTTAAAATGACAGGTATTCCTAACAGGGCTTAAACACTTGATGGATTATGGGGTTGCCTCATTCCGTGCAAAAAAAAAAAAGGTGTGCAGTTCATATCTCATAATGACAGAGATTGCTAAGGCAAAGGCAGGAATGATCAGTCTGTTCTGTATAATGTAGGCTCCAGGTAAACTGGGTCACTTATGTTTATAATAAAGCATTTCCGAAAGGAAGGGATCAAACACTTTTACATACTTTTTTCACAGTTTTGCACATCAGTCACATTGCTATTTTTATTTTTAATGACACAATGCCAATTGTGTTTAGAATCAATCACAATTCACAAGCATCAGATCATAATTACATATATATTGCTCAAAATTACATCTGTAGAACTGCCAGTGAGTTACAGTACATGCATGAATAAAACTATAATAGTTAACTGTCTCGGTGAAGAAATCGCATGAATGAGTAACCAAATGCTTTGTGCAAACTGCATGTATTTAAGTCGGAAGTGTGCAGGTTAATTCCACCTTGAAAAGTAGAAAGAAAAGGAAAGAATGCAGGATTTGGGCTGTGGAGCCTCTGCAGGTTTGAAGGGAGATAAAGGAAGGGAGCAAACTAAGAACTAAAACGAGGACAGAACAAAGAGAAGGTGTGATCAGGTATGGAAGGATCAATACTGATCTTCAATGATCAACCTCCAATTGGTCCTCTCTGTTTTGTTAATGAATCATCCTTAAGCCCTACACATAAACACAAGAAAGTGAAAGCTTCTGAAGCACTGGCTTTTTTTGTAAGGACTGAGAGCAGAAAGATATAATATTATCAATAAGGCAAGTCAGTCTGACACTATACTGCAGTTTGCATTAGAACTAATTATAATGGAAACGTGAAATTTAAGTTTTACTTAAGAGGATATAAAAATAAATTGCAGTATCGTACCGAGAGATTGATTTCAAAACTTTGTTCCTAAACAGAAATCGACAAAGACAATAGATACTGTATTTAGTTTTCTTTTAAACATGCTGTAACTTGATTTTGAGCTTCCACCCTGGTTTAATTTGAATCGTTCCTATTAAAGGCAAATCTTTTTGTTCTTGTTTCCACTTGTAAACTGTAAAAAAATGAATGCATTCAATCACAGTCATTAAACCAATTCACTACAACTGTAGGACACACTGTGTACAAAGTTGCCATGATACTCTCAAAGCAAGAAAGACAAGCCGCATCGATTTGAAGAAAAACATTTGAAACATTCTTAAATTCCCATACACTTCTATGACATCACAGATGAACAAGAAAGAATTATTAGAGCTCTTTCCCAAGTGGAGTGATAAATACTTCTGGAATCACATGTGAAAGTGAACAATGCAAGGCTACACAAGTCCTTCACAATCACACAGCACCCGAAGCGATGTTTCTTACAGCACGAGGCTTTATTTAATGTGTTCCTTGAAACAGAACTGCCCTCGGGGTGATTGTTCGTCTGAATAGGTGAGCATTAGAGTGAGAGAGAGTGTGTCGACATGTGAGAAGAGGCTTTTGTAAACGTGCTCCGCGTACCAGTTGTTACTGTGCGGGCGGCAAAAGATGAGGACAGCTACAGGAAAAGAGCTGTAAAACCAGACCGTGCGTTCAGGCCGGGAGCGCATGGCCCCCTCCACTGAGAGACCGGTCAATTGATGGCGTTGCCATTAGCACTCAAGTTGCTCCCTCCACAGTCCTCACAGGCTCCACACAACACTTAAGCTGGAGAAAAGAACCAGCTCACTGACACCCACACTGCTACGGAGACAACAGATCAATGGGGGCAATTGGGCAGCTCATCCTTTTATTGATGAAGCCACTTTGCACTCCCCGAGTGTTCATTAATTCCAGCAGTTTACTGCCGCAGGCCCCAGCGCGATCTCCGCCAGCCTCCCCCCTACAACGTGGCGTCAATTCCATTACCCAGGGTGTTAGCGCTGCGATTAAGTTCCCCTGATCCCGAGAACCGCTGTAACCGTAGACAGTGGCAGCCAGCCCTGGCCCTCTCAGACTGCGAGTCTGACCAGAGTGTGGAATTGATTCTAATGGGCTTTTTAGGTTGTAATGATGGGAATCTGTTCGCGCCTGAGCTGTCACGCTTAATTAAGCAGAAGAAACAATGAGTCCATTCACACTGGTTCAGGTTTCCTCTCCCTTTTTTTATTGCTCTCCCCACAGCTCTCCTTAATGAGCTGAGATCTGCAGTGGCTACATTCCCTTACAGTATCTCACTGTTGCATCACCACAGCTTTATAGCTTGTTTAATCTTTTCTTATGACCTTTGTCACTCTTTAAAGGTAAATTTCTGCCATGGGTGACTGGTGTCCAGACATACTATAGCTCTCCTTCTTTAGAACAACTTAAACCAGTCCTAGCCCTCCTGTGGTGGCTGCAGTCCGATCACACCTTTGAGCATTCCATCCATTTTCTACCTGCTTTTTCCAATACAGAGTCACAAGGGAGCCAGGGCCTATCCTGACAAGCTGGGATACACCCTCGACAGGATCCCAGTGCTGGGGCCCCGAGTTCAGTTTCAGACCTGGTGTACTATCCATGTGGAGTTCATACTGTATGTTCTGTCTCTTTCATGCAGATTTCCTTCCGGGTAACCTGGGTCCCTCCCACAGTCCTAAAACATCCTGGTAGGTCAATTGGCTTCTTGGAAAACTGTCCCTGGCATGTCTGTGTATCTGCCAAGCAATGGGCTGCTGTCCCATCCCGGGTGTACCCCACCTTGTGCCCGCTGCTTGTTGGAATAGATCCGGCCCCTCACGCACTTGAATTGGATGAAGATGTTAGAAAATGGACGGATCCAACATACCATATTTAACTAGCATTAATCTGGATGTAGGAACATTCTACAGAGCCTGGAAACTGCGGTTAATAACAAAAAAAAAGACAAATCAGTGGGTCTATCTATATAATTGTGACGTTGTTTTGACTACGCTTGTTTGCACAATTTTAAAGGACTTGATTTGATGATGTACCAGTAGATGATAGAATATCTAAAGACAGGATATGTGAACTTCTGATCTTTCCTAATTAGATTTGATTATAATATTGCATTACTTGTAACAGCTGATACCATTAAACTGTTCTTCTTTATTGCATTTGCTTAAAGATCTGCACTTCAAAGGCACTGAATAAGCAGTTTGCAGTGAGCCTAAGTACTGAAGAAATTAGAGAAGTTTGCACTTCTACTCCCCAGAAAGCAAATGTTTAAAATTTGGTTTGCTCTCAATGAAAGGCAATACACATATTGTTACCTGGACATTTATGTAATTTATTATAGATTACTGTGGGGGTAATTCCTGCATTTATTAAGATATAAATACTCTTGCATAGGAAAAAAAATACTTAAGAGGCAGCAATGCTTCACTGTATCACCACACTGACAAATCACTAAGCAGAAATGTATAAACAATTTTAAAAATACAATTTTAGCATATTTAAAAAATATTCGAATTTTGCTGGACAATATACAGTATATCTGAGTTCAGTTGTGCTGAAGCCATTTTAGTAAACATTACAAATTTGTCCAAATACCTTTGAGTGATCAGAAAAAGAAAAGCCTTTTTACCCATTTGTAATGTTCATTTTTATATCAAGATGAAAACTAGACAAGAGCATGCTATTTATTTTCTGAATCATCCAAAGGAAATGTTCTTATTTTACTACTAAATTAGGAAGGGAACGTTTAAATTGTCACGCAAGCCAACTTTTAGTTTAGTGAGGCATTTCACTTCATGGGTAAGATCTATAAAGAGCTTGTTACTGTGGGAGTGAAAGCTTTTGTTCCTGCAACCCAGATGAACAGATAATGTCAACCTTTACCTTTGTCTGGGTGTTATTTGTGAGTGGGTGCATGTGTGTGGTTTGTCTTTATTTGTGTAGGAGGACGCTCATAAAATTGTCTGCCTGTGATCTGTGTTACCTGCTGGAAAAACAAAGTCTCTTTGCTGTCAAAAGAGCAAGTGTGGACATTTATTCTTCATTGCTTTGTTACAATTCTTCTTCCTTGCACTCACTCAACCCAAGCCCTGTCATTCTGTTTGCTCACATTGTCACTGGACCCAGCTAAATCAAAGGGGAACGCCTTCCTCAGTCTTTTTAATGCAAGGCATTACTAAATCAATGGCACTGTTTCAATTAAACAAAAAAAAAGAAATAAAACTTCAAGAAGGAACAAAGGGCTACCCTTTGGCGGGTAAAGATGCAATTTTGGGAAAGTAACTGAAAAAATTCAATTTACATATGTAGATGCTTCAGTTAAGCTTACCTTTTGTAAAGAGGTCGTTGAAATATAGTTTATTTACTGCTATGCAAGTCAAGATTGTCTCATTTGAACTCTTCTGAGGGATTTCGGAAAACACTGAAGAAAGCAGCAGCGAAGGCATCCTACATCAAGCAGCAGCCTGCATATTCACTGACTGTAGATCATGGTGACCTGATTTCAAATACTCTCATAGAGAAGAGGTTAGAAAGGTGGTGCTTCTGGATTCTGAATCTGGCTTTGATCACAAATGCAATCTGTTCTGGAGGTCTGGAGTCTGTATCTCTCCAGACACCTGTCATATCACACAGTCTGGTAGTCTGGCCTGGGGCAAATCATACCTCCATACTTCTTAGTACTAAGACAGGTACTGTACCTCTGCACTACGCTGGAGGGGGCTGTTATTTCACTCACCCTGGCTGGTCCTGTCTACACATTAACAACCAATGTTGATGTTTATATGGTGTAAGGCACTGCAAGTGAGAGAATAGTTCACACAGTATTAATGCCCGAATATTCAGCTACTGTCGTATTCCAAAAAGAAAAGAAAGAGACAAAAGCTAAAAAAATCAGTTTATGAGATGTAGATGAGATATGCTACTGCGGGTCAGCATATCAATAAGTTGACAAGTCAACCACTGCACAGCAATTCTTTTAGCTGAGCGTACAAAGATGCTTCTCTCAAGTATAAAAAACACAGCTATTAATGAAGAGTTGTGCAGATGCCTGTGTGTGATGGCAAGGAGGAAGGTGTTTGGTTAAAGCCCAGGACCTGAGCCCAGGTAACACCTAGAGGAGTAATAAGCTCCAGTACCAACAGAGGACTCTGACAGAGTGATGCATCTGAGGGGCTACATAATGATGGTTCTGTTCAGGGCCTGACCGCAACTTCAACCCTCTCACAAGAGTGGAGCTGCAGAAGCCGCCCAGCTTCCAAGGAATGTCTCCAAATGACAGATACGAATGCAATCAGCCCTCTGGCTATCATTAAACTTTTCAGTCACCAACAAAGACCTCAATTAAAACAGGGATGATGACTAAGATAAATAGTTACAAGCGGGTGGGTATTTGGTGAGGGGCTGGGAGAGTCAGCCTTGCTGAAATTGGATGGTCTCCAGCAGTTGTCCCAGTACTGTTCTTTGTGTACTCTCTTGGTTGGATTGCATAACGTAGGAAGCACGAAGACTATATCCATCAGATGACCTTACTGCACCCAGTAAATGTGAAGCATCTTTGGCTCTTAACCATATTATGTGCAGTGCAGGAAGAAAGGCAAGCACAGAAAAAATACTCCGTGTGTAAAAAGCTTTAAAATGGTTAAACGTATCCCTTGATATACAGCTCAATTAAAGGTGATTACAATTATCAATGCTTTCACAGCAAGACCCATTGAGTAAATCACTATTACAGAAATGGGCTAATTTAAAAACAAGATTTACTTTGAAGATAAACAAGTACAGGAGAAAGACACTAACTTATCATTAACCAAGTCTACCAAGCTTACAGAGAAGAGAAAATCATGCCCATTCTCAAGGTAAGCTTGCCAACATCTATTAGTACTATTATACAGGTCAAATATGTCATGATCCAAAAACACATGTTATGGCAGCAAGGTTTTTCAGCTCCTAGAAGGCAGTTGTTCATGGCTTCAAATGTGTTTACATGTTACAGTATCATTTATAGTGTCACTTTTAGGTCTTTAAAAAGTGAGATTTGCTTACCATTGAAGTGAGCATCTAGAGATTGCTATATTGATGCTGTAATAGACTGCCTGGAGATGTTAACAATGGCAGAACCTTATTTTTTGCTAGATTTTTTGCTGCCCAGTTCATCAGGAATCCCACACACACAGCTTCTCTGTGGTGTATTTTCCCGTCTTTCTATTCCTCGAACCATGTCCCCAAATCCCCTTATCTGCCTAAATGTCAAGCCAACATCTTAACTCTGTGCAACTATCACCACTGTAAATCCTGACTCATAGTATAATCACAGAGTCCCACAGGAGCCCACACACCAAGAAACAAGAGTGTGCTAGTACCCCTGCTGTTTAAGTGCTAAGCAGAAGGAGTCTGTCCTGGGCAGGGCCAATTTTAGAGGAATTGCCCCAAACATAGCAGTCATGACCCTTAAGAGAAGAATATCTCCCTAGCTCAGCACATTACCCACCAATTTACACTTAAAACAAACAATAACAAGAGAATACAAGTGAGGCCATCACAAGTGAAAATGAAATCCAGTCTGAATTATGATAGCTTTGGGTAAGCCAATTTGCTCGGGGCACCTCAACAAAAGGCTTGAATGCTTTCCTTTGAAAGTAAAGACACAGAACAAGGACTCGTTTCGCAATCCTCCCTGCTCCTCCTGCTGTTCTCATGAGAACGTCTTATAAGAAACACATTTGCACTGAGCAGAATAAGCGCATGGGTTTTTAATAAATGCGACTGTCCTGTAACAAATGAAACGCTGTTCTCTCCAGCATCGAAAAACAACCTCCTAATTAGCGCGAACAATTTTAAACCACCACTCTATTTAGTAGCCATCTCGTAATACTGGAGGCCTAACACTTGACTCCAAAAGGGGGGCAGGGAGAATGAGACATTGTTGGACAGGGTTCCTTGCTGACAGGCATAAAAACTTTAATACTGTCCCTATCCATATTGTAACATGTTCCCACACCATGTTATATTAAGAGAAGGATTGTTAACCGGGTGCAACAGTGGTTTGCAGGGCTCTAGGTTCAATTGTGGACTTGCGGTGCTGTCTCCATGGAGTGTATATTCTCCTATGTGTTTGTGTGTTTCCTCCAGGTGCTCCATTTTCCTCCCACAGTCCAAAAACATACCGTTCGGATAACTGGATTCTGGGAAGACTGGCCCTGATGGTGTGTCCGTCCGTCCGTATGTTCTGTGATGGACTGGTGTAAGCCTGCGGGTGTATCCTGTCTTGTGCCTGTTGTTTGCCTGGATAGTCTCCAGCTCCCCTGTGACCCTGAATTGGAAGAAATGGTTAGAGGGTGGATGGGTGGATTGTTAGCCCTTTTGTTCTTGCTACATGTTACTTTGGACTCACAAAATCTGACACGCCTAAAGGTTTCCTCATTCTCCTTAATTCAACTGATGAAGCTGTCACGCATGAGTTTACCTGACCTTTTGTGAAGTTAAGCAGCTGGTACTTTATGGCTGCTAAATCTAACCAAGGGGAAGGCTGCTTAAGACCTACCTGATAAGGTAGGTCTGATCTGATACAGTATATAAAACTACATGGATGGTATATGAAGCTCTTTGAAATCCTTGGGCATGTAAGTTGCTATATACATGTAAGCAACCACTATTGGTCTGTGGGTCATGAACAGGTGATTTGCACTGATTTGCATCTGCAAAACACTAGATCCAATTTTCTTCTGCAATGTTCAGTGTTCCAAAATCAGCTGATCAGCTTGATAGGCATCTTTGCCCATTTGCTCCTTAATGATAATGAGCTGAACTGTGAACCGCTCACTAAAACTGAGTAAACATCAAGTTCAATACTGTTGCCCAGCATAGAAAAAATGCTTAACTGATTCCAGTTGTGGATATTTGATCAAAGCAGAGTACCAGTTGTGAATTGCAGGGTGATATACAGTATCTACTGGCCCCTACTGGGGCCTGTATACATGTTAGAGGACTTTCCACCAAAATTTTATTTTGTTTTGTCTATCTTGGCACATTTGACATTTCTCATTTTATGTCCTAATTTATGCCTACTTTGGTACTTTGACAGCTCTAACTATGAAGCAGGTTGATTATGAGCTAACAGCAAAGAAATGGGCTGTAGTTTGTGAACAAGAGACTTTCTCATGATCTATTGTTGATCTATTGTATGTATACAGCTCCTAAAAGTGCAACAAGAGGGAACAAAGGGTCAGCAATATATTATTGAACCACTGTGATCACCAAAAATAGTAAACCACCATTGACGGTTAATGCATTTGCAAAGTAACCAAGACACAACATATTCATTAATATGTTATTCGTTGGAGTCTATCCTCTTTCGTTTGTCATTAGAACAGTAAAAATGAGAACATATCACTTCCATTCAGACTTCCGATTTTAAGTAAAAAAAAAATCTAAATTTTGCTGCCTCTATCCAAACTCCAAAGGGATTGACTGGATCAAAGAACCACCCAAACAAAATCCAAACTTCCTGAGTCTCCAAAACAACAAAGACATTTTGAACACACCTGTTCTTCATAAGAACCCTCCTGTTACTTTTTAAATAAAAGAAAGCTTTTGATATGCAATGTATGCGGTTTTTATTTATTACAAACATGGTGGTGGGGGGTCACAGAATATTTCTTATGTATCAGATGTTCTTCATTTCTCATGCTCAAATTTTGTTTCCCATGAAACCCCTTCCCCTTCATCACAGTTGATCAATCGATTAATTATGCACAGCATAAACAGATACACATTTCCATAAAGCTACAGGATTACAATAGATCTCCAATTGCTCAAGACATAAATATTTTTTATACTCCTCACAGCGAACTCCGGTCACCATTATGAGGTTAAAAGTTGGCAGCAGTCTCGTGTTATCTCTTTTCAAAAACACATCTTTCTCACATGACAAGGCAAACTGAATGGTCAGCATTGTTGAGACAGCAACAGCAATGAGAAAATGGCAAGGTCTGGGGTTATGGCTGTACTGCAGCAGTGCAGAATTCCAGTCCTGAAGAGGCTGCAGGTCTGATTCCACCTCCACTCTTAATTACATCTATGTCGTTAAATCAAGCTAGTCATTAGATTTACTGGGTGAGCACGATGGCCCAGTGGTAAGCCTTGATGTCTCTCAGGGCTGTGGCTCTGCATTCAATTCCTGGGGAGCTATCTGCATGGAATTTTATGTGTTCTCTGTGTTCGTGTAGATTTCCTCAAGGTGCTCCGGTTTCCTCTCAAAGTTCAAAGACATTGAGTACTGGTGGCCCTGGTTTGAATGTGTGTGTGTGTGCCCTGTGATGGACTGGCTTCCCATCTAGGGTGTATCCTGCCTTGCACCTGTTGCTCGCTGAGATAGGCTCTAGCTCCCCCATGACCCTGTATTGGACAAAGCAGGTACAAGATGGATGGATAAGCTTAACTGGACCAACTCAGCATTTTGTTAAAGTTCAGCTGTTGATTTAGAGTGACCTGGTCCTCGAGCACAGGAGTTGCGCTATTTTGCTTTACTGCAGAGTTTTCCAGTTCTCCTCTGGAAAGCCTGAAGTGTCCTCGCTTTTCTAGGCCACAAAGAGCTGGGTGAAGACAGTAAATTAGCCTAATTAAACCAACCATCTCGACTGCGGTTATTAAGAGCCGAGCTGGAATGAAAATGTGCAGAGATTGCAGGAGTGGAGGTGAACTGCACTGAGGAGTGGTTTACCTCACCAAGGTCTTTTATAAAATGATTTAGCTGTTGAAGTACTGAAGATGTAAAGGAAATGAAGATTTTGTACAAGAATGTTTCATCTTCAACCTCTCACTCGGACAGATGTGCTAAAATCGGTTGACTTACTTTTAAAGCTCTGTGACACTGCAACATCTTCCAGTGTTTTGTGATTTAGCATGCTTCATATAATGGGTTTGAAGCTAGGCAAAGCAGTGTTATGTGCAGGCTAAGACAGCATTTTGCAGAAAAGCCTAGTTGGAAGTGATATACTATAGATTGCTGGATTTCTGCCTTTATGGCTGCTTTCTACTAAGATCGATTGACATGGTCCAGCACAGTAGGAAAACTGACTGAGACGTTTTTCCTGTGGCTCTGCCTTCGCTAACAATTCGCTAACATTATAGCTCCAGCCTCAATCCACAGGGCATCTTAAAATACAAGAAAAAAAAATGGAAAAATTAGCACCACAGTTTAATTTATTCCTTTATTAGAGATATTTGATTAGTATATGGCATATCTATTTAAAATTTAAACTCTGCAGGAAAGAGGGCATCTCCCAGAGCACATTATACAACACCCACCCCTCCGTCTCTATCCCACCTTCTCTCTTGCTCTGCCTGCCCCTAAATTATTCAGAACAAGCCTTACCATTAATGAGAGAATGAATCCTTTTGAAATGTATAGCAGAAGACACGTTAGCCCACCAGCTACCACTGTGCACTGCCATCTCGGAAATACCAAGCAAGGCGACCTTAGGCTCCTGTCCCACTAGAGTCAGTCACATCCGCAGAGAGCTGAGGAAAGAAAATGCCACTGCTAAACCATGTAGCTGTCACAGCTGCTTAGCTGCCTGCCACCAGACATGGCCTAGAGGGAGCTCTCCTTTCTGGGCCACTGGCTGCTAATATAGGCTGCTGGTCCCGACTGGGGCCTAAACTGTAGGCCCTGGCGGCTGCAGAGTGTTAAAGAACCGTTATGCCAAGCTCACAGACAGATTTCTCTGAGAATTATTACACCAGAGCTCCGACTTCCCTCTTCTTCTCTCTCTCTCTCACACAGTTTTTTAATCGTCAAAGGTGGAGAGTTTTATTCCTCTTTCCTGTTGGGAAAGACTTTTCTTCGGGTCCACTGAAAATGCCACTGCTGGATGCCTCTTGTGGCGTGACAAGCCTGGCTGACCTTGTTGTGGTGGAAACACAATTGCAAACATATGTTTTTCTTTCTTTTAGCTGCATTCAGTGACCTCAACCTTAAAAAGCAGAAGATGAAAAAAATACCCCAACTAAGCCGCAAATAGCTCCTTTTGTCCTTAATTTTCCTAAGAGCCTACCGAAGTATTAGAGGTGTTTCATGGCTTCCTGTACAGAGAGGCCAATGATTCTCTTGCTCTCTCTGTCTGTGTAAAATTACATTGAGGTTAGGGCAGCTTGTATTAAGGAAAAAAAAACAGAAAATGAAGAATTTGAGAAAATAATTTTGCTCTATTTAAAATATGTCTATACATAACTGTAGTTCACAACGTTTTCATGTTTTTATTCGGGTGATAACTGAAATGCAGTAAAGAACAAATTGTAACAATGTGGTGTTGTCATTTTTCTTTTTTTAAAGCTATTATGTCTGGTCTTAAACAGATGTAAAGCTAATGATGAAGTTCACCTCTCTCCAGCCCCAATCAGCAAATATCTAAACTTGTGTACAGAACACGCATGAATCGCGAGCAGCAGCAGTGAATTCATGTCTGTCTTTGCATTGCTGTGACTCAATGAACACCGAAGAAAACAGAAAACGGCTGTGTTTGTTTTACAAAATGCATGAAAACATAGTTGATGGTTTTGTGGAAGAACTGCCAGACTGGCCAAAAGACTCTGATCCAGTGAGCTTGTGGCTCGAACAGAAAAGCATACAGCCGCCGGAGTCTAGGATGAGTTGGCCTGAGGCTGATCTACACTAGCTGCTATTCTGGCATGTTTTTTATATGCATCTGTATGTATGGAACAGCTTTAGGCCCCACATCTTGCTCTGTTTTTATGTTTTAAGTCTATTGTTATGCGTTTATGCACAATAGAAAAACACATCAAATACTGTTGCTACTGTATATAATGAAATGTTGATGATTATTACACTTAATAGTTAAGCTATTCTAAAATGAAGTCCCACTACCATTAAAAAATTATAGGAAACTTGCAAGGGTTTTACAAAATTTGTAATTTTGAAATGTTGTAAATTTGTAGTACATTTAGTATATTTTAAAACTTACCATGAATGCTAGATGTTTGAAAATAAAAAAAAAACATTTTTCCCCCACCCAGTAATAACTTAATTACGACATTTACAAAAGATTTACTAAGAGAAATGATCTCTTTCTGAGAGAGAAACAAGACTGTGTAAAATATTTTACAAGAGATGTAGAATGATGACTTGATATGGCTATTTTTAATAAGACTATTATATTTAAATGTTTCCTTTACACATCTCTGATCATTAACATCACTCTTCCACTTTATACAGAAAAGCACGGCCTCAGTTAGAAATCTGCCAAAATCTCATTGGGATTTATTTATTTAGGGTTAACCAGTATTCTCATGCAAAATAATGTAAAAGTTTCTTTTACAAAAATAGATCCTTGATGTTTCTACAGCAAGGCAGATTTCCTCTGCTTTAATTCTCCATCAGAACTCCTACAGCATGATCTTGGTTTCTGTTTAATTTAAAATATTCAGCTTTAAAAAGGAACACAATTGAACTGTCATGTGACTAAACTTACTGTCGACAGAGCCAGTCTCTCTCCTTCCATCCCTTATCTGTCTCTCCATCTTAAACTATTTCCAATTGAGGAGGTCAATATAAACATATTAGTGAGCTCTGAGTGAACTGCCGACAGGAGCACAGAGACAGCTCCAGTGAGTCAGTGTGCCCCCCCAGCCCCTCCTTCCTCCACCCACCTCCGCTTAATCTAATCGAGTGTGAAGGCTAGCGCGATTAATGAAGCCAGCTATTGACTGCTAATTGGCGCCGCTCGGCTTTTGCTAATTTCCTCGGGAGGAATTACACTAATGCAGCTTGCTTGGTGGAGAACTTATAGCTGGTTCCCAGGAGAGCTCGGGGTTTTAAACAGGGAGAGGAAAAAACAGAGGCAGAAAGTTCGATAGACATCTTGGGCCGTAATTCTTGCAGGGCCTATTTTCAATGTCTCTCTCTGCTGTGGATTTTAGCCTACAATAGAAAAAGGGGCTTCGGAACTTAATCTAGAATTCTTTCAGAATTCTTTCTATATACCTACAGTCCTATGCAGGGTTTGAGGGATTTGATTTTATAAGGCTTAAGTGGATATAGAGTTTCATATTTTTTTTACATCAGGTATAATAGACTGCTGTTCCCTGTAATCAGACAGTTCAGATGATGTTTCTCAAGATGATTTAACCTACTCTATTCATGTTCTTTTATGCAATATCATTTATCATGTACATTACAACAAACAGAATTCTAAATCTGAACAGAAGATGATAAACTTCAGACTGGAAAGGAGTTCCATCTTTGATATACCACATCCAATTTAAATTTTATTATATATAAACTATTCCACAGTTTTTTACCAGACTCATGTAGCCAAAATATTTGTGCTGCAGCAAATGAAAGAATTACTGCCTAAACAGAGTTTAGCACTGTCCGTGTCTAATACCTGCTGTTAATCCATTCTCATAATCTTCTAGATATCTTGCTGTTTCTGATCTTGGTTTACAATCCTTAAAACATGTTGTTAATCCTCAATTGACACTGATCTTTATTCTGCTGAGCTGCACCTGTTAAATCAGGTCACCAAAGGAGAATAACTTCAGGTTTTGCTTAAAGGTGTGGTTTTATCATCCAGATACTGTATAGCATTCGCTAAAGAGAACTACATACCTGCATCATTGCTACTGGGAGCTAACGCACATCAGCATTATATCTTTACTTCTCAATTTTTTAATATTAGGTCACCTTTGTTTTCAAATGTTGCACATTGAAATCATCCAGGCAGTAGTAAAACACCAAGATGATTATTTTCAGACTGTTTGCTGGAAAGCAAAGAGAGCTGTAGCTAGTGAATAACAAATCTACCAACCCTTCTCTTATGTACAAACCCAGTTGTGCACTGTTTGTTCGGGACCCTGGTTTGATCTGGAAACTGGATCACAGCGGCCATCTTGAACTCTGCCCTGGTTGTTTTTTTTGTGTGCATAAACTGTACAGAAATTTTGAAATGTAACAAGGGAACCTGGTGAATCTGAAGTAAGGTACTGGATAAAAACTGAATGTGGACATAAAAACACAAAAGAAACACAGCACTGAGAAGAAAGATGCACACCTCAGTGTTTTCTTCTAAAATTCATCTGCAATGTTTGAATTTAGTTGGCATGGTGAATGGAAGATTCAATTAATTAGTGTGAAATGTTTTAAGAGGAAAGCCTCATTTTCAAAGAGCTAGTGTGCCACTGATTATATTAATCCCAAAAAAATAATCCCTGAAAATTGGGGATCATTCCACCTTTTGAATATCCCATACAGAACATATTTACCATATACTGGGCTGCTTATATTGTTTTTTTATATACTGTACATTATTACTTTAGGTACTGAAACCTGAGGGCACTCACAAGCAGGCCTAGTTTGCAAAGAACATTTTCTTTGTGATATTACTGGGACACTGACACTACTTTCAACCTAACTGAAACAATGGCATTGTCCTACTGGAAAGATGCCAGTTCTATTCTATTTTTTACTGTATATACACAACTATAAAGTTGTTTTTGATCAAATAGCTCAAAGATGGATTGAGGCTGACTACAGAATAACTTGTTGCTAGTATCAGGTAGGTAGGCAGGTAGTTTTCCTTGGTGCAAAGGACTGATTTGGGGTGTAAGTAACAGCCATATACACATCACCACAACAAAGCAGCATTACAGCTAAACCCAAATAAAGTACACAACTGATGCTCTCCTTGACGTCTTGCGTCTCCCAGGCACAGCCATCAGTGACCTTAATTGTAACAGTAAGATGCTTTTATCCGGTGTTAAGATCTGGTATTGGAAAAGGGATTCTGCATTTTTGATGCTATAGATTAAGATTAATCTAGCCTTTGAGAGACAGGAGAGTGAGGGAAAGAGTGACAAAAACAGGTACTTACTGAAGCTTGGGAAATTAATGTACTGCCCCCGGACGTGCCCTCTCCAGATTTACGCCGGTCTCACACTGTGAGAAGACTCTTAGAAGATATTGCAGGATAATCACACAACTGTGCTCTGTAGGTCATCCTACAAAATCTGGAAAGATTGTTTGAATGTGTGTTTTTTACAGAGAGCAAAGTAGCATGTTCATAAAGCACAATATAAACAAAATCCTTTAGCTTGTCTGCTTGCAGCGTGTGTGGGTCTAAGATACAGGTTTATATTAGTATCTAGTTTACCACTTACATTTTATGTCGAAATTTCAGGGAGCAAAGCATCTTTGTTGTACTGCCCTCCAAAAATACAGGTGGTGGACAAAACAAATTGAAAACCCAACGCAAAGTCATTCAATAGTGTGTTGGAACTCCTCATGTGACCAGCATGGCCTGTATGCACCATGGAATAGAATCTACCAGCATCAGGAATTCAACAGGAGGGATGCAGCACCATTCTTCCATGAGAACGGCAATCAGCTCATACCTGGTTGATGCAGGTGCACAGAACTGTCTCAGGTGTCATTCTAGAACATCACTGACTTTGTCCTCTAAGAAAACTAGTGTACTAAACGTCACTGTTATAACCAAGCACTCGGGGCTGTAGAGTTCTTTAGGTTGGTACCAAACATGCACTTGTCCATATGTGTTGAGAACATGGTAAAGGATGATTCATCTGGCTGTGTCACTTTGCTCCACTGCTCTTTGCACCACTGGACTGACAAACGTGCAGTGTATGCGGCCAGTGACCTGCTACTAACTCTGGTGATGTTCAGGAAGAAATGAAAAGATTTCATTTCCTGTGGGTAATGTGCACCTTGTCGGGGCATAATGCATCACAGAAAACATAGCTGATAATATTTACAATTCTTTCTAGTTAATTACATGCAGTCTCTTCACAGTAAAACAGGGGCAATAGTCCTGAATCTAGCTGGGTGGCTACATCTCTTTGAAAAATCAAAAGTGGAAAACTGGTGGAGAAAGCTTATATTTGTCTAATTAAGATTCAATCAGATGTATTTTTTCTGCCAGTCTTAAACTGTCAATAATTTTAACAAATCATGAAAACCTACTGGATTCTGGCCCTCAAGGACTTCAGCTGCTTACTGCTAAATACCCCACTTTTAATGGACTCAAAAATATGCTTTCTGATCAATGCCTATTGATCTCAGGGGGGGCAGTAATTTAATTATCTAACTGACACTTCCTTCTGCCAAGAAAAAACAACAGCTACTGTACAGTATGTAGCTAGACTATGGAGCAGTGCAACATTCTTCGTGAAATTATACTGGATTCACATCATTTACCCAGCAATTCATGCAGAAATAAAGTCGTACTAAATCTGGTGAAAGAATGGGTACAGTACAGATATTGTTCACAGTAAAGAAAAACAAACATTAGATGTACATTTTTAGAAACTTTAAAGAAATGCATAATGTAATAGATTTTAAGAAAAGCAAACTTATTAAATTAAATTAAATGCCAAAAAACCTTACACCACACGCAGATATTCAATTAGAATTTTGAATTTTATCTTCAGCATATTAATGCAGTCAGAAAAAACGTCTCAAATGTCCACGACAGAGCACTGATATTAACCCCAAATGAGACAATCTGTCCTTCAAAGAACGGTGTTTTTAATTTTCTATACAAAACGGCCTAATACTGTAGATTCAAAAATATACTGTACATACAGCCTTTGCACAATGCAAGGAATGAGGAAAACAGATGCAGCTATTATTCTTATTTATGCAAGAATGCAAAGCTGAAACTAAGAAATGAAAGGTAAAACTTATGTGTTATGTATTTAGTAAAATCATAGTACAGGCTTCATTGTTTTAGAAGACAAAAAAACCTTTGCAACCCCCACATTCTGCAAAGTATTGCTCAAACTACATCAAGGCATACAGGCATCTCTATTCAAACATTAATAGAGACAGTATTTTATTGTTATACATACTGCACAAAGCAGGTGGAACTTTCCTGTTGATTCCCCTTTCTTACTTTTCAGTCAATTTATTAGAACCACCTGGTGCTAACAGGGGAATTTGAATGGAATTTGATTGGCAAATAGCAGCAGTTTAGAATGTCATTCTTATATAGAGGCTTGAGTGTAGTTTGGCTTTGGACGAAAGATGTATTCTAATGCAAAAATCACACCTTTGGTTATAACCGTCATTGGGCACTGGACAAAGATGCTCTAATTCAGGTTTTAAAGCACCTTCTCCCTGTAGTTTTTTTATGCAATCTGTAAATGTAGGGATTTTTGCAGCAGCATGCCAGTTATTCTTAAGGACTGTAGAGATACCTTACCTGTACAGTATACACAGCTTGGATTCTTAGCATGCATGGCGGCAAGAGCAAATTTTTCTTTGCTGGAGTTTCAGACATGATTTTCCTGAATGCCCCCAGCAGGAGGACGTGAACCCCTGTACCATACAGTCCAGTGGAACTGCGTGGCAAGAATGATCTGATGACTTTAAAGCTTGACATTTACCTCAGTAATGCACACATCCTCATGGAAAGCACATTGACATGGATCAGATGGCACATGAAATGCCATTCATCAGATCTGACCTGAGGCTCCACACGCAGAAGCCAAAGACCACACTCTGCGTTGCCGTGAGATCTGAAATGAACTGTATAGTGCAGACTTCTGAAAGCAAGCGTGCATCTTCACTTTCTAAATGAAACAACATCATTTTAGTCCATGTCACTGCCCTACCAGCAAATTCAACACCATCAGTAACTTGATTTTGTGGTAAACGCCTAAATGTTACAGGACATGGAGTGTGTACTGTATACAGGTAGGTATACCTTGCATTTACATCAGTGTGATCTGGATACATACAGTAAGTACTATAAGCCTACAGTTCGTAACATACACAACTAATGTACTTGACTGTAAATGAGATTACCGTATGCTGTATCTCTCCATCCATCACTTTTTTACCCACTTCCATTTCAGAGTTGTGCAAGGGAGGGTACACCCTAGTGCATCACGGGGTACAGAAATAACACTATCATACACACACTCACACCAATTTTGAGCTGTAGGGCCAATTTTCCTAGAAGCAAAATAACCTAGCAGTATGTTTCTGGTCTGTGAAAGGAAATCCATATGAACACGGGGAGAGCACATTAAATCCACGCAGAAAGTGCCCCAGGTCTGGAACTGACCCCAGGGCCCACACACTGCAAGATAGCAATGCAAACCACTGCACCATCACACTACTCAAGTTGTATCTAACTTTACAAAAAATGCACTTTACAAAATACTGTTATGATTTTTAATCTAAAAAAAGGATTAAATTTACCTTATATTTAGGTTACTATGTGAACTTGATGTTTTATGTGGACAGAGACAGGTGCACATACAGTACAGTATATAAAACTTATTCTGGGCAGCCCAAACCTTTAAAACATTTTATGAAGAATTATATATCTTCTTAAAGATGGACTCATACATTTTTTTAAAGAGAACTGAAGTGTATTTTTAAGGATGCACAAGTGATACTGTAGCACAGAAGAGTTTTGTATGTTTTATGTGATTTTTATGGAGGAAAAACTTTACAATTATCAGGTTAAAAAATAATTTATTCTCAGTAATATGGTGCTTATTCAGTAAAACTGCTGAGCTGTAAAATAACAGCTAAAAAAAAAAAACATCACAAGCTTTGCTGCCTGAGATATGCTGACTGACATCACAGGACAGCCAAACCTCCATCGTTCTTGTGCGAAACTGCAGCAAACTGTGTAAGAACACAGAAACATACAGAAGTCACCTGCTGCTCTTGCAGGGTTTTTTTCCTGGAGCAGTGCCAAAGCAGGAAAACAGAAGAAATCCAGCTAATCTGAAGAAATTCCAAAACCAAACGTTCAATTTCAAGACTTTCAGAGAATGGAAAATCCAGGCGTACTAAGAACCAGAAAGATTAAAAGGAATCATATGAATTATTAACTGAGATGGACCACTATATAGTCATCAATCTGTAAAAAGGCCTAATTATGATGAATAACATGAAAATCTAGAGAAGACCAACGTCTATAAAACAAACTTGTCTGCTTTTTTAAACCAAATTCCTAGAAAAGGTTTCTTAAACTGCACAATCCTGCAGTTAAACTGCACAAGACATATTGATCAGGTATAGTAGTTTTCATTGAAGCTTTATTTCTCTAGAGCTCCCTGCTTATTTCCTATTGAAACACTGGCAAGCTACACTACCATCATGGAACAATTTAGACACAACTGTATTTTAAACCCTGTATGGTTCCACTTACCTTTACTAAAGGCAACTGAGTCTGAATACACTTAATGAATTTCAATTCCATAATGTTTCCCATTGTGCAACAGTATTGCACAATGTTTCAAAAAAAGTCATCTTTGATCTGTTTTATCACGATATAAAAAATGTGCTGATTGACAAATATTTATCAAAAAATGAAAGGGACAAATCACAGTATTTTTTAAAGATATTTTCTCGGTACATTGATGCCATATACTGTAGCCAGCATTGCTGAGGTAACAGTACTGTATATATCAGCATGTGGATATGCAGACATGCAGGGCAGACAAGTCACTACTAGCCCAGACAGGCATCAAGTGAAGTTGTTAAGAGGCCTTGCCAGCTTTCATCAAAGTTGTTAGCCATTTATAATTGCCATCACATTGTCCATGCTTTCCAGTTTTTTGAAAATAGTTTGCTCGGGATCCTGGATCTCAAAGAACAGTGCCTGTCCACACTTTGCATGTTGTAAGCAGCAACTGTGCCCTGGCCAGCATCACAACCACAACCCTTAACTCCTTCAATACAGCCCACGTCCTCTCGCCCTCCCTTCCTGTGTCACTTTCCACTCTGTTTGCTATCAAACCTTTATTCACAGGGGATTGTCCCACTGCCAGGCTACAGGAGCAAGCAAGTAGTTTAGCTTGCTGAGATAAAGACCTAATGTGCTCCTCACTTCAGTCTTGTATCAGAGCAAAAAGCAGTACATGGAAAAACCAATACAGTCATTTATAAACCTCCCATAAACCAGTCCAATGCTGTGGCCTTTTAATTAATTGTTAGAAATACACTACGTTAGAGCTTTTCTAAAAGGCAGAACATTCCTAATCACAGTGAGAAACAGATACAGGCTATTTAACCAGGAAGAGAAGTGGATTCTTGAAGACTTAAGGTGCCACATTCCCGAATTCTGGCCTTGCTTCAATCCAAGAGCAGAGGACAGGGACCTGCAGCAGAAGTAGCACCAGAAGGATTGCCTGCTTTGGTGTTTTATTTTGCTCAACTAGAGACTAATGCCTTATTAAAACAGAACTGTGGAACCGTCCAAAAATCTGTCCCCACAGAAGTAAGAATGTTAACCTCTGCATAAGCACTTCTTCCGTGCCCTACATGAAAGGGACAAACCACAGGCACTTCATTAAAGGTTCTCGTCTCTTGGATTTTGCCATCCAATGACTAATGCAAAGCTGAACTTTTTTTCAAAATGCTGTTTACTGTGCGGTCTTCAAATTCTCATATATTAGTCATAGACTCCAGTGAATAAGACATTCCCTTTCATTCCATTATTTTCAGACACAGCCCTGCATATCAAGATAGAGCTCTTTACAGAATGAAAGTGTTGTACCAGTCTTACTGCATGTGCTGCAGAGATGCCGTGAAGCACTATAAAAAAATGTCTTTTTCCAGGATTTTGACACTGGTTTCTGAGAAGTGCTTGGACATAATTACCCCTCTGCCGGATTCTCTCCTGTGTGTCTTATTTTTATCTGTGGGGGGGGAGTGCTGCTTCGTTTCCTTATCAGATTCATGTCTTTGCCAAAGCCTCATTAACAGCTTTTGTGGAAATCAGATATGAAGGGAAATGAAACAAAATGGCAAGGGGGGTAGGACTGCTTGTGCTAAAGATCTAAGAGCTTGTGCTAGTCAGTGAGTGCAGTGCTGGGACACGCACATCTCCAGCAGCAGGTGTCTCCCTTCTTCCCTGCAGAGGGCTGAGGACAGCTGCATTATTCCAGCTACAGTACACATAAAGGTCAGGCACTTTCAATACCCAGGTCCCATCTGTAGACAGTAAGCATTGGAGTCTTTTTGCAATTTGTCATTTACGGAGCTAAAAACACATGGATGCTATTTGTTTTTGCATCATATTACCTTAAATAGTTTGAGTTGGAAATCTGGAAGAAAAGACATCATATGTGTGGTGTTTTCTTGGAAAATAAGATCCTGGCCTGTACACATTCTAATGTACACTGTGGAACATTGCATGAAAACAATGCTTTTTCTTAAGAAGAGCCATGATTCCATCTAAACTGTGAAGTGTCAAGCACAAAAATCTCCTTTGTGCTTTACCAATACCATCTAGTTCTTCCTTTTGTCTTATAAATTGAAACTGCAGAAAGAACAAGCTGAAGCTGTTAATCAATTTAGACAAACTTCACAATTTTCCTATTTGCACAATTGTCCAGGATTTTCAGTGGGAATGACTTAATTTCCATTGGATATGAAATTCGCCACCTCAGTTGGATTTCACAGAAAATCATTGTGCAGAATGAGGCAGCAGGACTTTGGATGTTAATGCTGGAAGGCTAGTACTGACAGTACTGTATGCCCTAGTCCTATGGGATGAGTTTCCCATGCCTTTGAAGTGACTGATTTCTGTCAGATTGTGTGTCAACTTGCAAAACAAGTCAAAACAACTGTGGACATAAGGTGTGCTGTGAACATGACTGACAACTCTTGACCTCAGGCGAGAAATATATACTATACTGTTAAACTGGATTCTTCCATTTTAACTTGAAATACCTCCACATAAATTTACCAATCTTACTGACAAGCACAACTTTAAAGCCTACATTGTAATTAATAACATTTGCAAATATATCATCATAAAATTATTATATCTCTAAGACAAAACAACCAGAATGAGTTAAAGCCTGAAAAAGTAACCTTAAAGATGATGATTTTGAGAAAACCGCTCAAATAGGCGAAGTTTTCTAGATTTAACTACAGTCTTGAAAATAAAATTGAAAATTTAAAGTCTTATACTGCATCTTCAAAAGAAGGCTTTGCTTAAATACATTGGAGTTAAAAATATAGTATTCACTATAATATCGCTTTTCTGATAGGGGCAACTGCAGTGTTTTCTGTAGCAGCTCTCTTTCAGTATTAGACTCTATAGGAAGCACATGCGAAGAACAGTTAGAGAAAAGTGAAGTACTTGTTGTTGTGGTTAATGTCGGACAAGCAAAGTGGTTACTGAGAGCTCTTCAGTATTCGTTCAAGGATGTGACTGGGACTACCTTAGAGATATCAGTTTCTCAGGTCTTGAAGGTAAAAGGCATTCACCTTGAACTTGATTCTAAACTAGTCTCCAGGAGCACCAAATCAATCCATTCCACAAAAGCCACAGCACTGTATCCAGTTAAAACAAATCACTGGAACACAAGAAGCATCCTCTGTCTGAATAGCAGCGCTCATCAAATATTCATTCTCCGAAGGCAAACATTTATATATTTATTTAAACATCAGGGAGGTATAGTATGAGCATGGTGTGTGTCCTAATTTTTTTATTATCCTTCCACATTTAAACAGATTTATTACTGTACCTGTACAAAGAACATTCTGATAGATGAAATCACCTTTCCAAATATTGCTCTTCAAAGGTGCTTATCAAACACTGGAGATCAGTCTACACCTTCTTATTAAAAACATTTTTGGCATTTAAAAATTGGAATCTTATTTTTTCTATTAAAATTATATGAGTGCAAGTAATTAACCAAAAGTTAATCATAGGTATTTCAAATACTGTACTGTATCAATAATTGCCTATCTTCTCATTAGAATGGTGATTGTCTTTAGGGTCCATCGTGAATAATACAAAGTGATACAAAAATAGTATACTGTACTGTGCAAAAAACACATTGTAGATTAAATTAAAAAATAAATTCAACAAAACTACCAATCTTTTTAGACCATGCAGCAAAAGCAATGACAGCCAAACTCCACATGTCCCACACAGTTACAGTATTTGCTCTCAGATTATTTTTAAATTCTGTACTATTACTTACAAAATTGTCGATTGTTTTTGCTGTGGATTTATGGAAACTAAAATGTTTTTACTTCAAACGGACAGCACATTTCTAGAATATGGCACCTCATTTACCGACAGAGGGCCAAGGAATCGCGCCCTTGTCTTCTGCCTTTATCATCATCCCTTGTGCCACTTCGTGTTCAATTTGTCACATGTCCTGTCAGATGCATCCTCTGGTTTCTGGGCTTCCGGGGTTGAGAGGGGCAGACAATCTCAGATAATGACTCTTAATCGTGTCACCTGATCGGGGGAAGAGGACAGGCTGGAAGGAAAAGGGGGAGACCAGTGTGCTGAAGGCTGGGGAGAGAGGGGGTGCAGACGGAGGAGGATAAAGAAGCTCTTTGACAATGAGGCCCAGTGTACCGACTCCTTGATCCCTGGGCTTGCAGTCGCTGGGTTCCAAAAGCTATTAGTGTAGGTACTAAGAGGATCCATTGTGCTGGCCTGCTGCAGAGAAAGGATGCCCGCAATCTGTGGCCTCTGTCTTTCCTTTATTAAGACATCAGGTCTTCCTGAGCTATTCACCAAGCAAAAATTCCAAGGAGCAAAAGGTCATAGAGTAATTACCAGTGATACACCTTTCCCATCCCGTCTCTTAATCCGCTCCAGATTCCAGACGCTGCTCCTGGGCAGTGACCCCAAGAGTCAGAATGCTCAAAAGGATGGTGTGTTTGTATGGAAACCATGCGGAGTCTTTTCTTTAGTGTTTTTCCAAGAGTCACGCATGTGCAGCTCCAAATATCCAGAGAAATACCCGAATAGGGGAGTCTATAATGCATTATACATATATCTATGTTGTGTTAGCAAACTTAGCAGACAGAGTTGCAAAAAGGAGTACAACATAGTCAGATATAAAAATAAAAAATCTTTTTGCTGTTTCTGAGTGGAAGTGGTCAGTTGTAGACCATTACTGGATTAGGTTTTGGATTACATTCCAAGTCTTTTTATCTATTACACCAATATGCCATGGGAAAAGGGGGAGAGAAACAGCTCAGAGGGACTTTTTATTTCTTTTTTAAATCATGTACCTGCTCTTATATTTGGAATTCCTAACCTTTTCACAGTTGGCTCTCCAGCAATCACATGATGTGGGCACACTTTCCTGACATGTCCTCAGTCATCAGTTCACACTGCAGGCACCTTACAGGTGAGGTAGCGCTGAGGACTGGCACCTTTCTCATTATTGCCACTGCCCACACACAGTAAGTCACCTTTTGACGAATACTGAGAGAGATCTACTCAACAAAAGCCAAACTGGGAAATCTCAGTCACAGCAAGCTAAGTGATGTGACCCAGGCCTGAACTACTGTACCGATGCCTGACTGGATAACAGAACTTAGCTTGGTTTCCTCTACTGCTGATACGCAAATCATTTCCATGGAAAAAAATAATATTCACTTCAGTGTGTTTTTGAGATTCAAAACCCTGATCGGACCTTCAGTTCAGTTTCTCCAAAGGTGTAAACAGACTTTACCTATACAGTACATAGGCACTGAAACAAAACTACATGTCCTCATTTGCATACAGAAATCATTTTACATAAAAGAATTTACTGAAGCCATGACCTTCAGCAGGGCAAGCAGACTGAGAATGGATGCCAACCAGTCAGTGGGGAGAAAATGTTAAAAGCGAGCAATTGCGTGCGGGAGGTTAACTGTGTTGCGCCTCTGCCATCACAAGAAATAGGAATAGTATAAACCTTTTGTACTAAAAATGAAATATACCGTACCTTTGATACGATTGCATCTGGAGCCTGGATTTCTGTTTTGAAGATGACTAGACTGACAATAGCAACGCAAAGCAACAAAATGACTTTGATGAGATGAAATGATAATTTCAGCAAGCTGGGCTTTTAAAGTGATAACAATCAGTGGCTACCCATTAGCAAATAACATTCACACCACTTTCACAAAGCATGTCAGATGAACAGATAGCAAAGTCATAAAGAACAATATCCGATAAGCCAGATAACTGCCTTAATGCAGCTACATTTCATACACATTTACATTTTTCCGGACTACAAAATGTCCTACCGATCACGCCTCTGGTGTCTTGGAGGACAGCATTAAACAGAGCCTACAGAGAAACAGAAGCAGTTAAACAACAGTGCCCTGTTCAGCTCCAAAGTTGCAATTAGAGAAACATTAGTCTTGAACCCTTAGCCTGACCCCTGACAGCCAAGGGTGTATGAGCCTGACCTAGAACTAGCGATGGGGACTCTGTGACAGTAAGCATTCTCGAATCACCAGGGTAGATTACAGCTGTGGTTCATCTCCCTGGAGACCCATTTTGAGAGCCTGATCTCAGATTGCCTCCCAGCTATCGAACTGTACAAGTCTCATGGGTTAGTTAGAGGAGCTGTATAAGTATAACCTGTGTTCAGCCATTATGGAAAATGGCTTGAAAACAACAAGAAAAATTCAGTTAACACAACAAGTGTCTGTGGTGATCTGACAAATTTCCATGTCCCCATGAGCCATATAGAGCACATTAATGTTCCATTCCATGATTTCCAAACCATTTAGGAGGAAATTAGAAAATAGAGTATCATTAGCACCATTACAGTATTTCTAACCTCTCAGCAACCGCCCTGTTTCAGTAACTGTAAAATACATAACTGGGGATTTCAATGCAATTGCTTTCATGTGCTTTTATACCCAGCGTTCTGGGTACTGAAAGGGGCTACGTTTTTTTTTTAATGGGACAAATGTCAATTCCAGCAGCAATTTAGAGAGAAAAGACCCTATGATCCAATATTTTGATTTCAGTCACAGGGACCTCCAGTCTATCATAAGATATTAGTATTATAATAAAAGTAGATAATTATGAAAACAAAATTTAATGAGAAATTAAGCGAATCTTTTAAAATTAAAATGATCAAATACATTCCTTGTGTGTGCACTTAAGTATTGCATCTAACCTTTTTTTTGTCTTGCAAAAAATCTCATGTTCACCACCTGCAACAGACTGGTCACTTCTAGCAGAACCCTTAACCCTCTTCTTTAGGAAGCAGCATAAATTTGCTGATATATGTTGTGGACATCCATACAAAGAGCAAAACCACAAATCTTAAGACCATAACAGCCCTTGACAAAAGCCAAGATAAAGTTACACCAATTATCAATCCACACCAGGTATCAATCACTGTTTCTATGGAGAGTTCTTCATCTGAAAAGGGACAATGAAGGTCACATACAGACACTTGTCCTCTGTCCTTTCATTAATAATTACTCTTTACATGCTCATATTCTTTCTCCCTTGAGCTTGCATACTGCCAATGGGACCATTTTTGGGCTCCAGAAGTCCCGTGATAAATATTGCTGCAGGTACCACTGGTGGAGTGTTATCTTGATGTACTCTTGTAGAGCAAAGATGTTGTTATACAGTACATTAGGCTCCTCTAGTTTCTTCTGTCCATGGTAGATTCTTCCCACACTTGAACATGGACAGTGAATAGTTTTTGTGTCAATTCTTAAGTCCTGAAAGGCAGTTTTCAATGATCCAGTTTGCATGCACAAACAGCAAATTGGGACAGCACTTGGAAATGGTATTCGATCTTCTTTTTGACTATCCCGGTCATTCATTCTTGAGCCTTGAATCCACTGTCCCTGAATGAGGCGCTATGCACACTTGGTGTCATTCTTGGTCTTCAGTCTACACTAGGATTCCAAGCTTTGTATTACAGTATATAAACTTTTCTTTTTGAGTGTTTCCTCTGGGAAGACATTTTTCTGTTTTCACTTATTCAACTTTTAATTCCTTCCCTTTTGATGTCTGAATCCACCCCCCCAGAAAAATTGGTGGATTGTCTGCAGTACAGTACATGAGAGGTATTTAATAAAACTCATTGTAAACGTCTTTCTTATTCGGACTCGACAAGATCTTTAGAATGATATTTATTGCTTCCATATATTTTGTCTAATGCAAAATGAACGTCATTAATGTTCAACCCCCCCCCAACACACACATGCATTTAGCTTCTGGAAAAGAAAGACAAAACTTATACTTTTCCCAGATGAAATAATTTGGTTTTAATGAAAAAATATTACTGTTAATAATAAATTAAATTAAACTAAGCGGCGTTTATGACCTGGCCTTCATCAGCCAGCTCCTTTTAATCAAGCAGTTTCTAATTTAATAGGGTTCAACAGGTAATGCCATTAAAGGGGACTAAGGCACAGGAAATGAAACACGATCGTTCTTAGAGGTTTGGAGTGGAAGTTGATTATTTTCTCTTTAAAGACGTTGCTCTGCTTAAAATATTTCTTTCACTTTAAATTGAGAGTCTGGACATTTCCAAAAACTAATTAAGATATCAAATTGAAAGGAGGCTAGTAACAGACACATGTCCCCCTTCCGGTGTGTAGTTCTGATGTCCTAGAAAACCTATGTTCCTAACTTGCTGGAGACTTGAGGCTGCATGGTGCTTAAAGTCTCCAAGTGTGGCCAGCTGCCAACTACACACAGAAAGAAACAGCTTCAAGAACCAGTAATGCCAATTCAATCAACCCCTCCACATACTTTTGTTAGATTGAAACTGGATTTCCTCTGCAAACAACTGCATTGTCGCTGGCCCAAAAGTGCATGCAGTACCCATCCGAGTATTAACCTCAAAATTAAACTAAAATGACGTTTTTAGTTGTCGTGTAAGGGAAACACAATGGTCTTGGAATGTCTTCTGCTATTACTCTACCATCAGGGTCATTAAGTGATGAACAAACAAAGTGTGAGGAATTGCTTACCATTTGAGTCATGTTAAAGCCTTTTAAAGCCAAATACCAGTCTGGCATGTTTTGATAGGAAGGAAAAATCACGTTATGCTGCAGTTATTATGGGTATCACTGTGTTTCCATATGAAACTTAAAAAAAGGATATAGACAGATTAACAGTTAGTTCAGCAGACGGAAATGTAAAAAAAATACATTTGCTGGATCGTTATGATTTTGGTGCAATTGCACATTCTAAAATTCGACTGATTTTTTTTCTTTCTACACAGTTTGTGGGTTAAGCCTGGGATTGTATTAGGGGCAGAGAATTAGTGGCACAGAGTTGGAGGAGGATGGGGGTGGTGATTCTGGAATGAGCTCAGTGTTAATTGAGTCCCTGATCTCTGGGAGACCCAGTGACGCCACCAGCACTACGAAGTTCGTGACAGAAGAGGCTAAGATAGAAGCAGCACAGGTCAGAGTCATATGTTTATAAAGCTCTTTCCCCTCAGGGACCTCAGTGGAAGTGGAGCTGTTTCCCCTTTCTGTCCCAATCTAACAATTGGCTTCATTTATACGCTAGCAGGACACTATACGGCACAGAGCTGATCTCTGTCAGGCAGTCTGTCTCTCTTCATGGTAGATATAAACACCCAGCAGGAAGGAGGACAACAGCAGAAAGACTCGAGACCAGCAGGATTAATCACACACACTCAAGTTATCTTGACTTGGATCTCAAGAATCTACAGTTTGGGTCTAGCCTTCCTCTTGCATAGATTAGCACAGTTTAAACTTATTTAAAATACACTTTTAAGACCCCCGGAACAGCAGCTCACTAATCATGAAGCTGAAATCTCATTATCCTCATAGAACATGGCGCTTCAGCATTACCAGCAAAATTACAGAACTATAGTCATTACCATACCTTCTAAAAGGAACAAGTAAATATTACTTACAGTACATGCTGAAAAGTAAAAGAAGAAATACAAGTGGCCTCAACAGCCAAAAAGGTGTGTATTTTTTTTTTTTAATTCTCGCAAGGAATTAACCTTTATTTGCAACCAACGCACACTGATGCAGCACTTGGGAAATATCTTCTAACTGCATATACAAGAAATTTAGGTGAAAATGTCAGAGGTCACAGCATTCAAGTGCACAAAAAAGTAATTATCATGCAGGGAAGGCTGTAAACATTTTTATAGTCAGGAAGTTCAGTAAGTGGCCCACAGGAGATGAAAATGTAAAACATCTTTAGTTTAACCTCCTGACCACAATACTTTTGACAGCTTGAACACTTTACCCTTGGTTTTCTAAAAACTGTAATAACTGTCTTCTAGTATGCTCACTCTAGGTTAGGGTCCAAAGAACCGCATTGACTTCGAGGATAGACACCGCTGTATGAAACCATGCAAAAAGTCCCTTATATGTACATTCTCCTTTGTAGTGTGATCCTAAAATCATTTCCACCCTTATCCTAGCTCCTCCAATCCCTCATCACAAAGCCAGTTTGACCTTCTGCTGCCCCTCACCGGGACACTCCGAGATCTTCTGCACACGCACACTCTATCCCCTGCTTTCTCTCCCCCGCAACAAAGTCTGCTACATCAGCCAGGTTTCCAAGACCACCTCCATCTTGGCTCTGAGCACTGTCTCCAAGAAGGAAAGTCTCTCCTTTTTGGCTGCTTCCAGGAATTATCAGCTCTTTGAACCAAATAAGCGAGGCGTGCTGAGGGATGTCAAGACAAGGTCACTAAAAATAGCAGCAGGCCACGCACACCAAAGAGCCTCGGCATTGTTCCTTGGCGCGCCACGGGCCAGCCCATGCCCTGAGCATGCAGCTGGAGGAGACGGATTTAGAATCACCTGATTCGAAGACCAGAGTAAGACAGGACTGGCTTTCACTTACAGCCCTAAAATTAGCCCGCAGTGAGAAAGTCCTTCTTAAATTACTTTCCACTTTTTTTTTCTCTAAAAATACAATGCACGGCCCAAAGAAGGTGATTTCCTTCAAGAATTGACGGAACTGACAACTCAGCCAGGGCTAAAAAAATATTGTCTCGTTTTACCCAGCGTGTGAAAAATATGAATCCTCCCTGCTTTTGTACCTCACAGCCAATATTTCTGAATGTTTGCATCAGCTTCTTAGTTGGGAAATTCATCTTTTTCCAAATGATGATTAACATAGCTGGAAAAATAAACTTAGTAACATAAATGGTTTATATACACAGGCATGGCTTTGATCTCTTTAGTACAGTGCAGAAAAAGTACAAAATGTCAATTTCAAAGACAAAAAAGGTTTCCCGACATACAGTATGTGACTTCAATCCTTCAAAACTCAGTGCCAACTTTGGGATCAAAAGACAAAACAAATTAATTAGTTAATTATAGAATTACATTTCAGAATGAGTGTCATAAAACAAGTCAGAAGCAATTTGCTATAGCTTTTACTTTGCAAAGTGATTTTTTTATTGCAACAGGTCATCATAATGCTCAAGATTAATAAATAAAATAATCAATAAGTGTCAAAATATAACCTATATCTTTTAATATTACCTACCAACATCCAAAACCCAAATGCTAATTCAAAGATCTTCATACCTCAAAGCAATCTTGTTGTTTTAACTCTTTAAAACACAAACAGAAACATTTGTACACGTTGCAACTATGGTATGTCTTTGAGTCCTTTCATCATTAACCTAGCCATGGCTGGAATTAATTACGTTCAATTTTCTCTCAACCTTCATTGCTAAATATCAGAGTTAAATCTCCTTCTTTTACAAGAGAGGGTATACATTTTCAAAGCCAAACGATTCCTGGTAGTTGTGGCATTGAAAAGCAAGGCTTTTCAAGCCATAATCTGATTTCATTAGCGGCGTCTTTAAGTCAATTTGATTTTCTGCTCTCAGTGAGTAATCACTCATCTTGCATTGCAAAGGTTCTCCTAAATACCCAGGAGGCTTCACTTTCAGACAGTAATGCATGAACAAATTTAGCGCACAGCTCCTCTCTATAAGCAATAAAGCCGACCTAGTCAATAACACAATGTTTCAGATAATGGGGAACAACCCCCACAATATGAGGGACAGTCATGCTTTAAAAACCAAGGTATTTTTTGTTCTTCTGTACAAAAACATAGCATAACCAGAGAACACTGTCGAAAACAATGGTAAAAAAAAAATGTATTATCAGCCTTTGCAGGAGATGACATCACATTTCATCCCATGTCCTGAACTGGCAAGGTATACGCTTATATACAGTAAACTCAATTTTTCACTTGCTTCATTCTCTCCTTTTGAATAACAACAGTTGTTTGCTGTACAGGCAGTTACATATCCTACAGCACAATTGCAATTTCTTCGATACACCACTCCACCACACACTTCTCTCTGTCCAGTTTAAAACCAGACCAACACACTCTCAAACACCACAAAGCGGTGGCTCTGAGGCTAAGGATCTGTGCCTGTGGCTGGGAGGTTGCCGGTTCAAATCCCGCAGCCGGCAGAGGAATCCTACTCCGTTGGGCTCGTGAGCAAGGCCCTTAACCCCACCTGCTCCACAGGCGCTGTACAATGGCTGACCCTGCGGTCTGACCCCACGTTCTCTCCCTATCTGTGTATCATGGAGAGCAAGCTGGGATATGCGAAAAGTTAATTCCTATTGCAAGAAATTGTAAAGGGTTAATAAAGTGATGTTATTATTATTATTATTAATTTGAGAAGAATTTTAAGTCACATCCTAGTAAAAACCATAAAGCGAATCTAACATGAAATATAAAAAGAATTATTATGGTCTACAATCCTTTGGTGCTTTACCTGTTTCCCTAACATGTTATCCTTTTCGGCAGGGATTTGATTAAAGTTCAGAATTCACAACTGTGAATAGACATTTCAATATCTCATCTACATGACCTGAATACAAATGTGTCTTAAAATAAGTGACAATGGATAAGCATTCTTTAACAATGGCAAGTGCAATAAAACACAGAAATAAGAAACTGAGGGCATGAATGGAAACTATAGGTACTTAACACTGAAAATGGAAGGAAAACGAAAACTTGTGGGAGTCTAGAACAAGGTAATACCACTGCTTTTCCTCAAGAAAAGTCTTGATGGGAACCTTAGATCAATTAAGGTACCAAATGAGCTACAGTACATGGGCTGAATGGCTTCCTCATGTTTGTAACCATTCTCATGTTCTTAAACAGCAAATCAGAATATTATAATAAAAAGCTGAGCCCTTCAGTGTGAGTACATCATTTCCACAACAGATGCCTGTGCAGTGATCAATAAAACTGAAATTTAAAATCTTTATTACGACTTGGATTCCTGCCGAGCTCCAGCTTCCCCTCTCTACCTTTTTACACTGAAGTCACGACATCTTCGTGCACTCTTCATGAGGACATCGCGTTTCATTAACGACTCCATTGACAGCATTGCCCTGCATTAACCCTGTAACGTGACACAAGCCTATAAAGATGGGAGAGGAGAGGGGTGCGAGCCATTGTGAGAAACTACAGAGCGAGCGTCCCAGTTTCCTTTCGGAAGCAGCGGGTTAAAAATAATGTGTGTGCTGTGAGCTGAGGGCGCAGCAGACAGTCAGGAGCCACTGCCTCATTCACATTGAGACAGCGGAGAGGAAAAAAGGCAGCTCGCTCTCGCTGAAATATAGTCTCGCCGAGAGGTTTATAGATTTTTCTAAACATCTCACTCCAAGGCCAAATATATCCAGAAACTTGCTGTACACAAACATACATATATCATCATCAGTTTACCAATTATGCGCCTCCCCCTACATATGAATTAGATAAAAAAGAACACGATGTAACAAGTTCCCTCTTCCTCCCTCATCTCTTGCCCTCTCTCCCAGAGCACACTGCAATGGAAACGACAAAGTGCTTCAGCCCTCCAGTGTTTACTGCTATAACTACAAATACTGCTATAACATACTATCAAATCTGCACGACCTAGGGCATGCTTCTAATTGTGGAGTTAACACTGTTGTATTAGGAAAGCAAAAAGATCAAATTAAAAAAAACAGACTGCATATAATTTTCAGTGTATATCAGGATCCCTAAGGAGGTCTTTGCAGAAACTTTACATTATAGCAAAAGCTTCCTAAATCTTTCTCAGGATCATGGGAGACCCTTAGTTTCTGTCTCTGCCAAGATATAAAACAAAGATCAAAATTATTTTTTAAAAAAAAAAACATGTTATAATTGTGTAGCATTTGACCATTTTGATTTTAAATCTGTATTTATTTATTTTTAAGTTGATTTCTCAAATTATACTTCCCCTTAATTTATAATCCTGGATCTTTACACGGTCATTAATTCTAATCCCAGAAATGAACACCGGTGCTAATCAAAACATCCAGTGTGGGAAGCTAATAAGAAAAGCATATTTTTCCACAGGCTGTCACTCTGCACTCTGAAAATGTGAGAACATGAGAGCTCTACTATCGCACAATCTTGCAATTTATATTATAGACAAAAAAGTGAAACATTTTTGAGTGCTTCCAAATAAAACACATTACATGGATTTTTGCAAAAGCGCAAAACTTGTTGTGCTGTACATTTTCCAATTACATAAAGAACCAGAACTCTCCAAATTATTTTGTTTCCATGACCACATTATTTTTTTTGCTAGCCAGGCACCTTTGAAATTTTACAGGTTCAGCAAATCCTGACAAAATATTTTTGTTCTGGCTTGAAAGGAATTCATTCTTGTTCTCCAACTTGCATCACGGTACTCAAAGAAAGGTTAGAGCAACTGTGACAATAGGAACTGCTCTGGAATGATGCTGACCATTTTACCAGACATGAAGGGTGTGAGAGACCTAATAAGTATAATAAGTATATATAGAAAGTACAGTATAAGTATAGAAAAAATTAAAAAGCTAAAAATAATAAATTCACAGAAGCAAATTACAAAAAAGGCCAAAATTGTGCTGTGTGCAGAACCGCAAGGCCCATTTGAAAGTGATGGAAACGATTATCACTCTTCACAAGGTCCTGCTGCAGAGTTTTGCTGATTTCAGGAGGTTTTTGCACACCTTGTTCTGGCTTGTTTTAGAATTGCAATTCGGTCAGGTGAAGTTTTGTGGTCTTTGCGCTGTTTGCTGTCACTGCAGTCAGCAGTCATCTTTGATGTACAGGATAAGTTTGTCAAAAGCACACCAGCTCCTTCATTGCACCCACCTATTGCTGCTGCCTGTCTGCTGCTTATCACTGTGTGCTGGACAGGGCAGCACTGATTGCATAATCAGCCCCTGTCCTGTCAACGGAAGCCATTGTAAACCTCAGATCTCCTAGTTAGATGTCTCTGGCAAATGAAGCTACCGGGACATCTAATCAGTAATCTCCCCACCTCAGCCAGATTCTGGAGTGACAGAGCTCAGATCCTGCCTCCCGATGTTTAACTTCCTCTGTGACTCCATGGTTGCAGCAGATTTTATAAATGTAAACCCATTACCTTCTGATGTGCTAGTATTTACCTCCTCTGGGCAGCTTTCTGGTTTTAACTCCCTGTTAACAGTATTGCGGTAATATTGTCTACTGCTTCTTGTGTAACGATATAGCCTCCCACAATTCAACTGGGAAAAACTGACACAGAAAACTGAAGTGCTGTGCTGTCTCATTTATAAAACCAAAGACAACCCTTTTTGATCAACCTGACTTGAGTGGAAAAATGAATGCTAAGAAGAATTCTATCATGATAGTTACCTTTCACAATATGAATTTTGCTTTTTTAACTATTGAACATTTTGCTTTGCAATACCACTCACAAACTATTACACAGAAAAAGACAGGAACTAATAAATTAATGTATAAAGAGGGATTTCTAAGCAGTTTAAAAAGCTTGGCTTTAACACCCACATTGTATTTAGTCTAAGAGACTGACTTGCGTGTCAGAGGCTCACTTAACAGCTCACATTAATTCAAACTGGTGTGGGCTACTGGAGAGAAGCAAAAGCATTATCTGTGAAACAGGCTTTACAACACATCACTTTAATCTGAGTAAAGTGTTTGCAAACAGGAGTAATAGCCCTGGGCAAAGGCTGTTTGGGGTGGGGTGTTTGTGTGGGTTAAGGCCAGTCATCTGGTTGTATCCTGGAGCCAAAGTGGAAGACTCAGACAAGCTGGTGCCACACACAGCTGAAGAGAAATCAGACAGACGGACAACCTGGAAGAACAGGTGAACTGTGCCCTACTGCCTGCACTGCTCGATTATAAACACAGGGAAAAGAAAATGATTAACAGGAAATGACTTAAATCAAGGACCAATATGTTTTAAGAATTAACAACTTACTATATATTTTTTAATAGTTCACAACTAATGGCTCCTCTGGAGGTCTCACTGACAGGATGCTGAAGTCTGTACTAGGGCCACACTGCTTGAAAAATACAGGCGTCAACCACTGAAGGTTCTCTTGAAAAAAATAGAAATCTTCCATAATTTCCTGCAGTTGACTGTAAGGGCTCAGTGTGCACTCAGCTCAGCTCTTTTGAACATACAGTGCTTTGCAAAAGTATTCACACCCTTTAAAAGCTGTTAAATATTGCTGCAATACAAGTGCTTCTTACAGCATACATTACACAGCATTCAGCATTTTTTACTGCAAACTCCAATGCTCAAACAGAAAATTAGTTATTTGTAGGCAGATATCATTTGCGAGGCAAGAGAGTAATAACAGGCCTGGCTTTGGGTATCCTAAGCATGTATGAAAGATCCACCATTCACCAACATCCCACCGGCCCTTTGCGAGTCCCCGTTCATCCATGAGCTCTCTTATATGGTTGGTTTCTGCCTGCAGACCTAGGCTTCCCCTGTCCTGCATCACTTCTTCTAGATAGCTATCGGATAATTACCATTGCACGGGAATGTAGTAATGAATACCTGGGCTTTAAAGTGCAAACAGCAAAGGTTATATTGCAGCTGAACTTCTAGCTGGCACTAACAGCGTTGGCTCCTACAGCATTTCTGACACCTACCTAAGTGTGATATATCAGAATGGAAATCCTTCCAATGAAGTCAGGCAATAATTGCACACCATGTTTACCATGTGGTTTGCATTAGACAATTCTGTTTACTTAAAATTGGCTCTATTTCATTATACTTCAAAACATACTGAAGTCAACTAAGGATAACAATATGCAGATTCCCCCTTTTGAAAGAAAAAATATTCACACCATATGCTAGCAACTTCACTGGTTTCATGGTTCTAAGTGATAATGTGGTGAAGGAGAACAGTGCTAATATGTTCCGATACAATTAAAACGGATGCAACAGTAATTTAATTATACGCTGTCTTATACCAACACAATTGAGATCCATACCTTAAATGGTGATAACCTGGGAGATTGGCTTCTGCCTATACTTTACAGAACGGACTGTGGGCATGACCATGTGAGGTTCGTTGTACAATAAGTTGAAGTTCTGTGCAGCAGTATATGAAAATAATGTGAAAAACAGAAGAGGAGAAAGAATTGTTGGGCCATTTCAAAGGACTGTGTGACATGACAGTGCCTCTCTGGGGTGTTGATCAGTCACAGCTGCAGTGGGAGTCACTTGTCAGCTCTGCTTAGCTCACTACAGCTGTGTCTCCGCCTATTTAACTCTCTCCCTCTCTCTTCCCAGTCATCTGAGGGCTCATAATCCTCGTACATCAGGAAACCCAGGAAGAGAAGAAACTCCAGTAGCTGACAGTACATTTATTGTATTAGTCTAGATCCATGAGACCACTACATCGTACAGTTGACCTACTGTATAGGTCATGATTCCGTTTTTGTTTATAGTACCTGTAACTGTTTAGTTTGTTGTTTAAGTTTGTTGTATTTTGCATTCTTGGCCTTCTCCTCTTGTGAAGCAGGTTTGAATATGCTCTTGTGGCAGCGTTTTGTTTCTGTTCCCACATTGCCCCTGGACATTAAAGACATGGACTGGCACCAGTTTTGGAAAAATTATTCCAGAGTGCAGTTTGCTGCTTTCACAACTGGTGGCTTGTCGCCAGCCATGGAAAGGTACTTAGAGTACACAACAAGTGTATCAGAAGTGTGAGCAGAATCTGCACAGGTTGGGTGGAAAGGCCCCAAGGTGGGCCTAGAGAACATCTCTGATGCTTTGAGAGGATGGCACATGCCAGCAGATGACCCAGATCCTCTGGGGCAGTCAGACTAGCCCCCACAGGGCAGTCGCAGGTGTCTGCCCGTGCTCTAAGGACCAAAGACGCTACGTACTTTGAGAGGTTGAGGTTCAGCATCCTCAATGGGCAAGGGCTCACCCTCCAAAAAAATAAAGAAGAAAAGGTTTGGTACCTTCAGCCCCTGGCCAAAATAAGCCACCAGGTTTCTGCACAACAGCTTCCTGACATCTTTAGGTGTGGTCACCCCAGAGCAGTTTGTGAATAGCTAGCCTTGACCCACAGATGACTGATTCCTCCCACCCCAGCTGGGAGGGAAGGTCTCGCCCTTAATGCCAACTTCCTAACCTGGATTACCTTGCTTGGCTAGTATCTCACTCTAAAGGGCAGGGAGGTGAAACCATCCAAACAAAAATACATTTTTGTTCTTGCTTGAACTGATTTTAATAAATTTAATTAGCTGCTTATTTGGGGGCTTTTCCTCTTACAAGGTAGAGCTATACTGTAGGTGCTCTTGTGACCTACAGGGATTTTTTTCTTTGTTCCCAAATCACCTTTCATTTTATTACCAATAAAGTTGTATATAGACACCATTCTTAGGAAAGCTGCTGTTGCAGATGTCTGTTGCCTTGATATGTGGCCCATCTGCAGACTAATATTACAAACTAATGCTTGTTTACCTTCTGTGAATATCTTATGCATAGAGAAGAATCTGTTAATACTCGTTTACTTAGCTTTGTGTACAACAGACCTGTAACCTCACAATACCGTCATTCTGCTTCATGGAATGCTGTGAAACAAGCATGTTACAGTCTTCGCTGTGTGGATGGATAGCCAGAGCATGAAAGCATACAAACACTGCTTTATCTGTGGCTGTGCCCAGCAGCAGGTCTTGCGGTGTGCCAAGCCTACAATACAGTAAGATGTTTCAGAACAGCAATAACCATAGCCATAGTGAAGTATAAGTGGAAAAAAAAATGAAATGAAGGTCATTTTCACTTTAATAGAACCCCTGGTAGAGATCACTGCCGAAGTCCCCAGTTCAGAGGCAGGAAAAGCTCATAAACATTTATGGGTGTCATTAAATTTTGCTTAGATGTTGAGGCTGTCTGTCCCTGATTTTGACTTCTCTCAGTGATTTACGGCACCCTATCCACACAGTCACGCCTACTAGGAACCCAGACTGAAGCGGGGCATCTCTTGGTGGCAGTTTTCACAAAGAAGTAACCTTTTCCCAAGCCTGAGGTAAGGATTAGAAATGTCCGAAGGCTCCCAAACGCCCACACATTGCTAGGCCTTCCTCTTTTCTCTGACCAGCTCCACCCAACCTCTGCCTCTCTCATACTGGGGCAGCAGCAGACAAGACTCAGAAAAACTAGAGTGCCTCTTAAAACATTTGCTTCCTGCTCTGCTGTGCAGATCTCTTTAAATTTTATTGCCAGTTCAGTATGGAGTTTTATTCCCTTAACTTCCTCTATTTGCCAATAGGAAGCAAACTCCCTAAAACAATAATTCAGTGGCACTTGAAAGTCATACTGTAAATATTTTTGCCAACTGCATCATTCTCTCAGTTGTTTCCGGGATGACAATACACATGCAATTTATCTGTAAGTTAACTTGCATTCATTATTTGAATTTACTGATTTTAATTAATGTTTCATTTGCATTTTATCCCTGATTCACATAATATATACATTAAATCATGTAAATGATTGTATAAATGTTTATCAAACAGAGCAATAAACGAGTCCTATTTCTATGTCTCTGCATCTGGACACTCAGCCAGACATTTGACCCCTGTAGCAAGTGAAAGACAGGCTGGACATCCTTTCTTCCAGTTACCAACACACACGACTGGAACGCTGCCCCTTCTTCCACTGAGACACTAAAAAAACACTTAGTTTTATTAGTTAGGTCCTTGGCAAATAAAATTTCTTCCACAGAAGGGTGAACAAGGAATCCTCTCTCAAATTGACCTCTTAACCTTTTAGCTATTGAGACACATGCAAAATTTTTCCTTTCACTCCTGGTCAGGGAGGGTCACAGAGACTGGACTTACTCACAACTTAACCTCTCACCCTCTTGGCCAGCCGACAGTGATTAAATTAGAGATATTTATTTTCGGGGCAGCAGTCTGGAGGAATGCTATGATTTATCATCTCATCCCTTGAGAGTAGACCTCATGCATTTCCAGTCACAAACAGATTTTTAGATATCTAAAGAAAATACGATTCTGAATATCTTAAAAACAATATCACAATATAAGCAGAAAAGGCAACAAAGAACAACAACTGCTGAATAAGAATGTGAGTAGGTAAAATCTTAAAACTGATACACAGTACCTTTGATTCCACAGCATTTAGCGCATAATCAAATAAGTGCTGTTCACTTTGCATGCCTGGATAATTACTCAGTATCAGTCTCAAAGTATTTCAAGAGCTTAAAAGCATCATTTAACAATGGCTTGAAATCCTGTTTCATCCACAAAATGAAGTGTAACATAATTTGTGTTATCCACAGAAAATTTTGAACTTTCCCAATATTTTGGAAAGTCATACATCCATTGTCAGTAAGCTGCTTAGGCCTGGTAAGGGTCATAGCAACTAGGCTTGGCTGGAAGCACATGACTCCATGGAGAAATACACCCGGATGTCAATTGCAGGCAGCATACAGACATAGGGACACCTTATAGAGGGCAAGCAAAAGAACTAGCAGAAAAGGCAGCTTCTCTTCGGAAAGTAGAGGGAAATCGGGGCACTCGGAAAAAATGAGATGGAAAAGATATGCAAATATGAATGGATCATACAGGGTCTTAGACTCATCAGCCTTTACTAGACTGTGGAATAACACAGCAGCAAGACACAAGGGCTTTGTTTGTGCCAAGAGCCTGCCCACGAGAACAATCGGTAAGTCAGGATCTTGGGCCCATAGCTTTCCTAAAAAGTCAAACTAAAATCAAGCCATTTAAGGCTTGAAGGACCCGTGCTGCCACTTCAAGGATTATCTGTTATCTCATAAAAATGTAGGATAGAGGTATTTATGAAATTCTCTACTCTAGCACCTTAAGTGACAGAAAACTTTTAACTTTTAACTTCCACAGTAGGGTTTTATAGAGGCTATGTTGGTGGTCATCAACCTTGTGATTTGTTTTCTGCTTTTGAATTGGAAACTCACGGTCAGGTCCACATTAAAATCAAAAACGTCTTAAGCCAAACCTTGAGTTCAAATGATATCAGACTACAAAGTTAAAAATGTTTGCTTTCTTTTAGCACATTAACAGGTACACAAAAACTGATTCTCCTACTAGGAAGTCAGTGACAGATTTGTTCCCTCATTTTGTCAAAAGAATTTCACAGTTGTCCCCCAAACTGGTGGCACAACTGATGGTACTTTAAAGGTCATGTGCATTTTTAACCTGCCTTTGATTATCTACCAGATCTCTTACAACTGGAAAAAAAATGAAAAGCATATGTTTTCAAAATGAAGAATAAAAACAGAGGCAACTGTTTTTATTTCACAGCTACAAAACTGCTAAGAAATGAAACCGGCCGAGCCCGGCCTATTTCTCTGCATCAGTGTTGTTAGTGTGACAGCCTGTCAGCTCCACCTCGTTGAGGCCTGTCAGTCACGGGGGAAGAGTGGGAGAGACTGCCTGGGCAGAGGAGACAAAGGGAGGTGAAAGTGAATAGGAAAGCAGGGCGGGCCTGCTGGAGCCAGGCGCGGAGAGACAGACAAGAGGGGGGCTCAAGGCCTCTCAGCGGGTGAAACACAAAGCCTGGGTCGGTATTTTAAGAGGCCTGAGTGGTCTGGAGCCAGTTGTCAATCAATAGGCACACACAACCGGGAAAAGCTAAGCAAGAACAGTGAAATAAAGTGACAGATTTTCACATCTTATTGATGGCCAAGACTTCATCTTCACAAAGATCCCCCCGCCCCCCCCAAACCACCACCCTCCCTTTTCATTCCTCATGAGAAGCTTCCTCAGCCCATGAAAATACTCTGTCTCAGCTCCATTGTGTCTTACTGTCGAGAAGGCGTCATTAGATGACCGAAGACTTCATCTTTTTGTCAAGTTTGGCTCATTCTGTCTTGCACTTCCCCACTTCTGAGGACTTGAAGCGTTTTGATGAGGCTTTCGGGTGCCAGTTCCGGACAGCCAAGAGTGAAGCTTCTTAACGGCTGATGAAAATCTGTCAGGTCTGGAACTGAGCAAGAGGTTCACGTTTCTTCCTCTTTAATTAATTTTCATCAGCTGCATTTAGGTCAGCAGTGATTCCTAATCAAAGAATAAAGGAACCTATCTACCATGAATGGGCTTCAAGGATTTCCTCTAGAAAAGACATACTATTTTACTGTGGCAATAGGGCTTAGTATCCAAATCACATGCAACCCATATTCCACAAGTAATAAAAGACGTGCAGCCCAAGAGTATACAAGTGGATTTAATCAAGTTGCAAATATTAATAATAGTTTGGCTCTTGATAAGTTATTTGGATTTCTTCAAGACAATACAAATATAGACTAATGACAATCTTTTATGTGTGCACAAGAGAACCTGAAGTTCAGTGGCAGGCTATGCATTATTTTTATATCACAGCTGGCTTGTGCAGAACATTTTGACGAGATCCAGAGTTTGCATTTTTGCCAGAGCTATAAATTCTTTAAAAAAATCAAACTCAGGAACTGACAACCGCGAGCAGCTCTGCACAGATTCCAAATTATTTCTCACTCTGACTGACAGCCATAGAGTTATCATTATTTTGAATGTAAAGTGAATTCAGCACTTTTAATTTCTAGCAGACTCTCTTTTGAATTTACCAGTTGTAGTCCAGAAGACCTTGCTGCTCTACTAAACAACCGGAAGCAAGCTTAAACTTCCGACAGTTTTTTCTGCTAATTCTTTTAGGGCTTACTGTATCAACTGGTGGCACAACATATCTTTCAACCCCCCCCAAAGTGGATAATCCTTTTTTCTGGAATTTTGTAGGATTTTATGCTGGATTTTGAGGAATTTTTATGGAACTCCCCGCCAGAGAAAACCTTTTAAGGGAGCAAGGCAGATTGGAAATGACCTTTTGCTTTATTAAAAGCAGCAGGTTCCTGCAGCTTGCAAGTGAAATATCTACTGGGATCCATCTGTAAGCAGTTGAGAGAACTGCTTTGCTCTGTGTTATTTTGGAAGGGGGTGTGTGTGTGTCGATGGGACGGGGGGTGAGGGGCTGCCGATGACCTTTGGGTGCACTTCGTGTCATCTGAACACCATGTCAGCCCAACCTGAAGCCCCAAAAGAAGAGAGCCCACACCCCCCCCCCCCCTCTCCAGATGTCAGATGATAGGGGTCACAAAGCAAATGTTACACTGAGTGGCTTGCACAGAGAGGGTGCCGAGCCGTGTGCGCTCTGACCTGCTGTCAGATCCCGATGTCTGCTTCTCTTTGACTTGGGCACAAGGAAGGAGGCGTTTAGCATTGAGCAAAACACAGTGCAATCACAGGAACTCGCCTACTTACCTCTGGGAACAAGGAAACCAGGGCACGTGTAAGAGTTCAAGTGACCTCAGCCCACGCCTCCAGTGGAATTAAATGTTTCGCCCCAGCCGTGCTCCAAATTCAAGATTGAAGTTCCGACTCCATATTGTGCCTCACATCCCTTGATATCCCAGATGGAAAAAAAATAAGACATTTCAAAGAGCTCTGCCAGGTGAACTGTGAATTGGGTACACTGAAGAAAGTGATGTTTTTTTTTTTAAAGAGCAAAAACAGGATACCACTGTACTGTTCTTTTATGCCACGTAATTCAACCTTAATAATAAATCTTTTTAAAAGAAGAAAATCTGCTCATTAAAAAGTGCAAAGATTTGTACTTACTGTAGCAAGTAAAGTTAACTGTTTACTTAGGAAGTAAAAACCTTACACCTATAGCTATACACCATTAGGAGAAATGCAGCCCATCTGGCAAACTGCTTCTGCTCAAACAGTATTTGGTAAATTTACTCCAAATTTAACCACTAGAAGGAATGCGCATGAAAATGAGGTTCCTACGTACAGTAAATGCCATCTAACCGTAATTTTTCTTCATTGTTGATATAATGTCTGTTACGTGATCTGTAAAACTAAGCCCAGCTGTTAAAACTTTTAATCTTTCTATAACTATTTAAAACTATAACACTAATTAACCCCAACGCAAGGTAAGCATCATTCTACTAAGCATACCATTAAGATCAGACACAGATCATTTGCCATTTTGCTCTCAAGCTGCCCCCATCTTTGGAACCACTACCAACACAGGCAACCAACACAAACGGAATGGAAAATTGACAGATTTCAGTAATAACACAAGCTTTTTCTGCTTCACCCCTCACAACTTGCTGTGGTAATATTTCCACTTACGCCTCTCACTCAAACTGCTCCTGACCAAGGCCAGTTTGACAAATTAGTTCCAAACTTGGCAGGTTTCATTCTATCATTCTAGCGACAAGACACTCCAAAGACCACAGCAGCTGCCTGGCTGCCATTTTGCTCTCAAAATTCAACATTTCTTTGTCTTCAGAGATGTTCAGGAAGGTTATGGTAGGCAAGGTAGTCTCTGCCTAAGTTGTGAAAATATAGAAAAAATGTTCCAATATTATACACTTATGTATCTGCCTTTCTTGTCAAAATGCATTTTTTGCATGGTATGAATATTTGGTTATTATTATAAAAAAATCAATATAAACGCAACGAAAATACAAGAGGCAGCCATGTGCTCTGCCTTACCCTACCATTGAACTTGTCCATGAGCCAAAATACTCATTTCATTGTACAGATAATATTGTAGCGCTCTTGGGTTCACGTGAGTATGCGCCCTCGCCGCTGCCGCCTCAGGTCCACCTCCCCACCGCTGGGGACTCGAACCCAGGTCTCCGGCGTCACTCAATAGGGACCCAGCCAGTTGAGCTAAAGGGAAATCTCCCCTCAGCCCGATGGCTGCGGTCCCTGCGATCCACAGGGAAGGGCAGTGACGTCACCGCGCTGGTAAGCCGGCTCGCACAACCTGCAATGGCGGCCGTATGCGTTACAATATTCATTGGAGGTTTAATTTCACACCTCTCTACACCTATTCTGACTTCACACCTCTTGATTGGCCTCTCCTTCTGTCCCCTGCTCCCGCCTCTCGCTCCTCCTCTCTCCCAACTTTTGTTCTCCCGCTACATTACCTTTGCCTACTGCCTTGTCTCTCTCACACCTGAAGAAGGCTCCACGGCCGAAATGTTGTGTTTTCTTCCTTCTTTTTTTCAGCATGGAATAAACCAATTACTTGTTCCTTTGCAATATTATCATGTGTACCCGTGAAAAAATATTTGGGGAAAAGATTATGAAAAGGCACAGACCTTCCCTGCCTTTAGGGGAGTTTCCTTGAGTTACCACTTTTAAACAGCAATAACTAAGCAGGCAAGTTCACCAAACCAAAAATGGACATTTGGTCTCTAACTGGGTTTTCTCAAACTGGGTTTTCAAGAGAAATGAATGATGATGTAAAGATATACATGTGTAAGTTTTATGTACCATATTATATTGTAATGGGCACTTATTGGTGAGCAAATGTTTAATCTACATTAACTGTAGATTTGGATATTTATTTTAAAGTACTAATACACTGAAAGCACTGAATGTGTTTTATAGTAATTCGTATCTGGACGTAATGAACAACAATTTGACAGTGAGGTAAGATGATGATAAAGTAAGCATTGGAATCCAGAGCCATCTGTCAGTTGAATTGTGTAATGACCTCAGGGTTTTCATTAAGCTGCAACAATTACATCTCATTCTCAACCATGTATCTATTTTTAATTCTGCTACTTATATACCTATCAATTGAGTCCATGTAAATTGTTGTGTGAGAACAGCACCTGTCTACCCAACCTCTCTCCTCACTATATGTTATTGTCTTTAAAAAACCTCAGCACTGACTGGCTTCAAATGTGACATGTTTTACCATACCTTAAGCTTCAGAACTGTACAGGCCCCGGTCATTTCTAATGCCCACATGGGGCTACCACTTGTTTTGTAAAATACACACCAATGTAATCAGGATTCTGCCTAAGAAAACATTTGATCAACTGATGCAAAACGTGGTAGATATCATTGTAGTAACAATGGAATTACAGCACATCAGAATCAGGTTTCTGCATCCTATACCTTAAACACTAGTCAACTAATTTTGAACTCAGTAGGTCTCACTATAGTGTCAAAACAGAGTTCCTTGTTAAACAAGAACATTTTTCTGGCATTTTTCAATGCAATGATTGACTAGAGAAGATTCAGGTTTCATCAAACTACAGTCTGCTTAAAAATGGTACTTCGCATGTCACAGCTATGCACTTAATGCCCACAGAAGGTCATTACCAGTTTGGTTAAACATGCCTTGTTCCACTGCCCAATCTTCTGCAAAAACAGACAACAAACTTTTTTTAACTAATGGAATGTTTTTGTATTTTTTTCTCTCTGTCTGCCACCGACAAATACTGTAACACAAGAATGCAAGTTTTAAAATACATATTTCAAAGTGAGCAAGGAGTGTTCACTGCTGAATTCTATTGTAAAACTCCAAGCACTATTCGATGCGTCATTTGGTTTGGATTCCTCAGACACCCAGCCTGCCCTCATTTGTGGTGAGGATCTGTGCCAATCAGATTAATAGCTGTCAGTTATAGAGTGCCTGGATGGGCGACTGAGGGAGATCCTCTACCGGTAGTAAATGGTGATGCAATTTTAATGACAGCATTTTAAACACCTTCAAGGTGCAAACCATTGTTCCTTTTTTAGCTGATCTAAATCTAGTCTTAAGAACTTGAAATACTTCTTGAGGCCATCAAGACAAAGCTAAAGTATATTTTAGAAATTGAACTGAGTAAAGTCAGGATCAAAAGTCAAAAACACACACTGAACATAACATGCATTACAAATAGTATTTTTTTGCTCAGCCCAGTGTATTATGAATTAAAAAGTCAATTTTTAACAAATTTTAAAAATATTTCATATCCAACACATTGTGTGAGTTAATTCAGGGCTCATCTTGATTTTTGTTTATGTCAGAAACAACATTAAAGAGCATGTTGGATGTTCACTCAATAAAAACAAAACTTTAAAAACCATCTAGGAAATATGGAACTAATTGTATCACCTCTGAATACAAACAAAACTTCATTTCTAAGTGTGATAGCTCTTTAAAGAAAAAAACTTGACATTATTCTTTTAATAGAAGATTAAAGGGGAGTCGCATCTTGGTTTTGGTGTCTTGTAATGTGAGCTAAATCTTCATAAATCAGACATTGTTATGAGGTTAAGGTACACACATCCCTGATTTACTGTAAGCAGATGGGACACTTCTGTGTGAGCTCTGAAGCTGTGTTTTACAGTACTGTGTTCAAAGCTTAATTGGAAGTCTTCTCATTTGATTTCTGAGGGAAACAAAATTCTAGCCAAAAGAAAATCTGCATATCTCACAGCACAAGAGTTAGGGAACAGAGATGAGGATAGCAAATTGGCATTTTGGGGGGATTTGGTATTTATTGGGCAGTTCAAATTCCTAATGACAATATTAAGATCCTTTCAGATGAAATTCTTAACACCTCCCCCCTCAGACCTTTTGATCTCTTTGAATTGAAGAAAGAATATTTTAAAACTCTCTTCATAAAACATATTTTAACAGTACAGGTTAAGCTTCCAAAAGCTGCAAATAATGAAAAAAAGTGTTGGGAGAGCTTTTCTTTTGAAACAAATTGAAAAATAAAAATTGAAACATTTGAAAATACAGATCATTCTGCATTTATTGCTAGTGAAAAGCCTGTCAGTCTTCTGTGACAGCGGGTCTCTTGTTTGATTTTATGTGACCTCCCTGAGGGTTGTCTCTCAGTTAGGACATCGTGATCCCAGATTAGAGAAGATGGGAGCTCTGGAACAGTTTTACCACAGTAAAAGGTCAGCTCACCCTGCCTGACTTGATCAGATTTTCTCAGTGAGCTGTTAGCGGCGCAGGCCTGGAGAATATGTTCACAATAGCTCCTCGTCGGAGAGCGTTAGTGTCTGTGGACAATGCATACCGTGGGGGTTCTGAGCTCCGAACCCCAAACCTCACAGTCCGCCCACCGCTCTGTCTCCGGGGGCCACGGAGCATAACAAGGTCAGGAGAGAGCAGCTACTGTCGGAACACCCCAGCAGGGCACGTCCGTCCAGAAGCCCAGAGAGGCGCACCCTGTCAGCCTCCGCCATCACACCATGGCCTCGGGAACTGTCGCAACCTGTAAGTCTTAGTTTGCACTACTGTCTTTAAAAAAAAAAAAAAACTCTAGCCAAAAAACTGGAATGCCAGAGAAGGACTTTTATCAGCCTTTTGCTGCTCTCTTTGTAATATTTCTTCTAACAACATCTCTTTGTAGGCACATGTTAAAGTAAGGAAGCGAAAAGAAGCTGTACAGACAAAATGTTAACCTAGAGACTTTTTCCAAACTATTTTATACATCCCCATTCAAGCTGAACCAAAATTAAGCCTTCCTGCTACTTGGAAGTGAAATGAAAGGGAGGTGTTGATCTGACATTAACTGGAGGTCGTACTATTATCATTAAGTAAAGCAAATTCAGAAGAAAGCATTCCTGATCATTTGCAAGTTCTGCAAAACCATTTTTGTGAGGCTTTAATTTTGCTGTGTAGTTGCTAATACAGACAGTATAGATGTTCCTATTGGTCTAATGTCTGCCATCTAATTGGGCCTCAGTGTTACACTGCCATTCAACTTCATGCTACATCCCAAGCAGAAGCATGATCGAGGAGCTCAGAGAAGTGCCCAGTAAAAGAACTGAACACAGAAGTAGTGGCACTCAAGTGGGTAAAAACTGGAATGCCCTGTTTATGCCCTAGTTCTTACAAGAAATCAGCAAAATATTTGCATTCCATTTAGGTTTTGAAATTAAAGGTTGAAAAATAAATCAATTTGCTTAATCATATATTCTTCATTGCTAAAAGTCATTGTACAAGTATGTCCTTTCATAAAAGTTATACTATTACTTGTTCACTTTTTGTTAACTTAAAGCATCCATAAGACACTGTTTCGTTTCACAGCCTGTGAAATTAGAGATCATCCCAGATTAAAATGGAGTGGCAGTAACAATTTCCAGATGATTCAGTATTTTACAGATTGGTAAAAAGTAGACATTCAGGCTCAGTTTCAAGGAGAGGAAGCAAATCAAGAGAGTGATGACAGTGTAAAATGCAGATACAAAAATGGTGACAGCATTAACCAGAGAGATGGAAAAAACAGTCAATTTATATACAATTTTTGCTTTTACTGGGGGCAGAAAAATACCTTTCACTGCATGTTCTACAAGTGCTTTTGCATTTTACCTTTGTTGTTTTTTGTCCAGTTTATTTGTGGTCTTTGAAGACATGCAGGACTTTAAGCTCATACTATGCCTTCATTGTCAATGTTTTTGTGGTGTTTTTGCAAATAACCCCTTGTAAATGAGAGCTCAATCTCAACAGCTTAACAATTGTGTGGCTACACAAATAACTTAAGAAAATACATTTAAAATTCAAGTACTTCCATGACAATATCTTTGTGCTTTTAGCAAACTTACCAGATGTAGTAAAAAAGTCCCTGTGAAGAGTGGGCAGGAGTGCACACACCAATGTAAACAGTCCAGAGAGCAAAAACCGAGAGGAAGAGAGGTATGCATTGAGTACATTTCATTTACTACAGCACTGTAAATGACAAAAAGTAAAAAATAAAGCATTTATGAATGCTTCATCACTGTAATAGGGCAATCATTTTTGTTTCAAGAACCATTTTTGTTCTAAATGCAGTACAGGCCTTTAAGCAATTAGAATTTGCAGTGATGCTCTGGCACGCAAAATAACATCCAATCAGCCTTCCTGAAGATAAGGATCATCAGCAAAACTAATAACAATATGGGAGAAAAGGTTAACATGCAGGGGAAAGAAAAGATGAAAATAAGAGATTGTTACGCATGAAAGACAATAAATAATTATTCATTAGATGGGAGCGCCTCTTCTAATTATGTACATTGCAAGCCAAGTAACGAAAAAGACTTTTGACCGGAATCTGCGCCCCTTTTTTTATACGTTGCTGAAGAAAGGATAAGGCTTGCTTAATTTGAATACAGCCTTATTAGTTTAATGACCAGAGTCTGTGATCAGGACTCATCAACATTAGTGCCACTATTGTGTGTTTCTTTGTTAGCCCAAGGCTTAACTTTTTACCCTTAGCCTGCATTGAAAAGAAAAACCAACGTGTTCTCCCTCTTGTTACACATGCAACGTGACACGGCAACATTAATGTATGGAGGTAGGCAGAGAAGGAGTGTCTGGGGTACTTTGAAACATTCGCATGGTTAATTGTATTACACGCCACATGGAATAAAACATGAGTGCTGCCTCCCCTTGCTATCTTATACAAACTGAGCTGCTTAGAGGCATTTTTTCTAATAGGAGCACTTTCTTAATGTTATAATAGGTAGATTAATGAGTCTTCGTTATGATTTCTTGGATTATGCCATGTAATGAAATTGATGCTGATGCTGATCGAGATGATGAGAGCTCTATTCAAAGTCGTAATGAGAACAAACTTCGGAAGGGAAAGTCCTGTGCCCTTTTGTGACTTTGTTTTGGTCCAGTTTTTCTGCTTCGAGTCGCACAATTCCGCTTATTATTTTTAATGTCGGTTTTGCTCTTTGCAATTGGCTGTGTTTTAACTAACGGCAATATAATCGGAAATAAATAGAACATCCTTATGTGGATGAGCATTTATAAACTGCCTGGGAAATTGAGGGCAATGGGTGGTAAACAGAAACAAGGGAATTCATACAGAGAGACGGGATTTAAAAACATCATACCACATACTGTATGTGCCTTTCGATCAATGTGACACTAAAAATATATACTAATGCACACCTTATATTGTCCAAGTATTCAATTACAACATAAGGACACATACAGTTTAATCTGAAAGTAATATTATCTGTTACAATATGATGTTGTATAAAACTGTAGAAAAATGTGAAATGAAAACATTTGATTCATCAAGCAAATCATAAGTACATTCTAAGTACTGTGTTTTGCTTTGTCTCAGTCAGTTGTGAAGTATTCTAACATTGTGATGTTCAGGCACAAGCAGGCATTGTACTATCATTGAAGATTTCAACACTTATGTTTCCTCTTCTTTCTGGAACACATTACAAGAGAACTAGCTGGCAGAAAAAGCTCTAGAACTGTGCACTGGCACGGGTGAGCTGTGGCAAGGACATGCTAAATGCCACTCCAGTTCCAAAGGACACACTGCCTGAACCTGAAATGCACCACTAAATAACATACATGAATGAAACTATTTATGGTCTATCTGGCTTCTTCTTTGACACTGAAAAATATTCCCCCATGGCACACTACAAAAACAAATAGGTAAAGTAAATAAAAAGGTTTGACAATATAGTAATTGTCACAAAATTGGGTTTGAAGTGTATTGCAAATACAGCTAAAGATTACATCAAAGAAAGACAAGAGACAGCTCAGGAAGAGACTCAAAAACCACAGCAAATGTAGGTTGTAGAGATGTGAACACAAGTGATTTAATTAAACAAATGCATGTAGAGTGTTGATTCTTCATTCTTTGCCAGTATTGTGAAAAGATCTGCTTGAATATTAACCAAATTTACAAATCATGGAGTCCATAAATTTTATGTAAACGTTTATTTATTTACATTACCAATACAAAGCAGAATAAAAAAAACAAAGTAGAAACATTTATTTACATTATTAATGTAGCTTTTCAAAGTGTCTGCATATAAATCATTCCACTACAATTCCAGTGAATTTAGATTTTAATCTATTATCGCACTCCATTTCATATCGCTAAATAACAGATACCTATTATTTTTCAAAACTTTTGAGTCTAAAGTAATAGGGGCTATTTCCATTGCTGACCACATAGTATATGGAAAGCTCACTACAAAAGTTCCTTCTAAAAAAAAAAGATCACCTGTGTAACACATTGATTTTAGTTTTCTCAAAATCAACCTATTACGGAATTCAATCCAAATTTTTAGTCAAAATCAGCGTCAAGCCACGTACATCAAGATGTACTTTTAAACTTACTGTAGCTTCATCTTGCACCCATGAACAAGAAAATCACACGGGCTACCCCTATTTCATTACCTCTTGTCTTTTCCTAGCCTTAAACACGGCTGGTGGAATTCATAATGCGGTTTTTGAATTGCTAATTGTGATTTACAGTAACAAGAGCTAACAACAAATCTCCTCTGAAGTGGAGGAGCAGAGCTTCTGTCTCAGCTGGCATAAAGAAATACTGCAGCTCCCAGTGTGTCAAACGCAGTTAGACCCTTAGGGGTCTCTGCTGTATGCCATCCCTGAAGCACCCCACCAGCTACAGCATACACATTCAGTCCATGTGCTGCTGGTCAGAAGTGGGTCCTATCATCTCCAGGCTGTAGGCTGTGTCTGTGTTCTATAAGGGTGCTAGATACAAGTTCATGTAATGAAGATTAGTTCCCCAGGAGAAAACTAACTTACCCCTTGTGCAAAAGCCAGCCTCAACTGTTAAACACTCTGATATGACACAAGCACTGCGAAATGGCGGTCTGCCTCACATAACTCAACTTTAGCATCCAGCATGACTAGATGCTTTGAAATGCAGTGTGTACAACCTTCTTCACAAATCAGTGCTGCTGGTACTGTATGTTATTCTGATGACAAGCAAGACAAGATATTACAGTACAGCCACAGTGTCACATAACCATAAGGGAAACAAGTTGCCTTCTTTTTTAACACAACAGGAACTTTCGCTGGGTTGGCACAGCTTTCACAACCCATCTGGTCCAATGAAAAGAGCTGACAGCCTTCTCCAGCTATATTTGTTTTTTCAAGAGTGAGAGCAAGACCGTGCACAATGCTAAGATGTCATTTTACCAGTAGGCACCCAAGCTTAAATTCTGCAGGAACATCCAATATTTCTAATGCCCCTTTTCCAAACAAAAACATTCCGCATTTTGAAAACAGTGGCTTTCTTTAGCTGAAAAGTGTTTGTTTTATGTAAATGAAGACATGTAATACTGCCTCACAGCTCTTGAGACACTGGCCTGATTTCTCATTATAGTAGTAGTGGAGTTTATTGTCATGTGCACAAGTGCAATGAAATGCTTATTTGCATGTATGCTCTTATACAAAGACATTGAGGAAATGCCAAAAACAAAAACACAGAACAGTGGCAGCAACAACAACAAGTTAAATAACATACATCTTAGAGAAAAAAAAACAGCAGTGGCATCTGTGTGAGGTATACATTCTTTACTTTTGTTCACATGGGTTTTCTCCACCTCCCTAAGGGAGGTTAGTCAGGTTAAATGGTCCCTTTGTGCTTGTGTATGTGTCTGCCCTGCTGAAACCAAACTGATGGTCTACTGCGCAACCATCATCCAGCTTTACCAGATGGGACTGAAACACAGACAACAGACAGAAAACCTTCGAAGGGCTAGGGCTGTTTGGCTTATACAGTATTTATAGACATGCATGAAATAGAAGTAGAGTTGTAACAACATTAGTGTTCTGTCCCACGCAGGCACCACAGGAATTAAACCTATGATCTTTTGTAATCAGATCCGTTGGGTATGTTATTTTGTCTTGATGTCAGACGCTAGACACTCAACGAAGGTTCTCTTCTCTCATCTAAGCCAAGGTATTCACACCAGGAGAGGCCACCGAAAAGGCTGTAAAGCCAAACGTGAAGAAATGCAACAATGATCTCAGCCCCTGGAAGATTATGTCAATTGAGTGACTATGATGGAGGAAGAACATCTGGGAAGGAATCGAGCATGTTGAGATCCAGAAGATTGTCATTTCAAAATTCTGCACTAAAAAACAAGATATCTCCTGAGACACCTGCTCAAACTGTCAAGCCCTGTCTGGGGTACCAGACTGGTCTTCACACCCATGTGTCCACTGGGTTTATGGAAAACAGTCAAAAGCCACAAGGGTCACCAAAGGGACAAATGCCTTTTTGTGCACATATTTTTTTGCAAATTAATGACTCTGTAACATCCAGTATTGTGCACTTATTTTGAATCCAAAACTTTACTATTTTAATTCCAACAGGATATAGCAGAATTAAAATATTTCTGCCAAACAACTGACCTTAATCGCTGAAAACGTATGGTCTTTTTATGCTTTAAAACCCATGCATTTTGGATGGATAACCCCATCAGACTTGAAGACAAGTGGCAGTTATGTATCCTCACTTTCTTTATCTCTACTTTTGAGTACTTAAAAAAAACTTTCAGTCTCTTCAAAAGGTGTCAGACAAAGGTGTGTGATCCTCATTCAGAAAGCCAAGGTGATCGTAGTTCTATCCCACTATCACAGATGCAGGGAGGCGAACACTGCAGACCCATGACATTTTGCCTGAAAGCATGCATCTTTTATCACGTCACAGAGTGACCTAGCCTACTCATGCTGTGCATAACAGTGAAAGAAATGAAGGAATTAGGATTCATTGTTGACAATTTATGGATTCATTTATCACTGCCGTTTCATTATTTCTTTAATTTACCCAGCAGGGATGGCTAAGGCCTTGCAAGCCACCAGTGCAGATTTGTTTTCACACAGGCCTAGTGTTAATGCCGCTGGCCAAGTTCACAGATTTGAGTGACTGTGGACTTAATGCTGCTCGCCTTGTTTTCAGCACTTGTCCTTCCATATTTGCCACCCTGGCTGCACAATTTCCAGAAATGCTAATTATTCTCTAGTTCGTTATGCCCCTTCCCCAGCTTTCAGTTTAATTAGAATGGACGTGGGGTTTCATTAGAAGCTACCCTGGAGTGAAGAAACCAGTACAAAACCAGTCCACTAGTCACGCTGGACTGGGTGACTGCCAGAGCTGTTGTATCCTTGGAGTCGAGTGACAACCCAACAGGGGGTCCCTGATATGCTCAAACAGACATGTAAGACGCATTGTCTTGGTGCTCACTGGTGGCTTTTTACAACCTGGGAAAAAAATGAACTAGACTACTTTAAATTTGTGGGAATGTACACTTAACACTTTTGAAAACAAAATGAAAAAAGGAGTTTGGATTGTGGTCTAATTCAGTCCACAGGGAGGCCTAAACCACAGGACACAGTGGAAATGATGGGGTAATGCTCTAATAAGTGAGAACAGTCAACACTTTTTCCACACAAAGGCTGTGGAAGTCTGTAAAAAGCTACGTCATTAACTCAAACGCCACGTCATTAGCTAAAACCTGCCTTTTTTAATTAAATGGAAAGATGACACCCTTGGATCAAGTAGCTGTTAGCAACCAAAAGAGAAGGGAGCAAATTTAACTACTGCATGTTACAGAAAGATACAAAAATAAACATTTTCTAATGAAAGAGCTTCTTTTTCCATTAATTTAGAACAGCACATGTGTGCCATACTGTACAATACAATTGCAGTAGCACAGATCATTATCACACAGGCCATCCAGTTGTAAAGCTTCTTTAATGACAGCGGTCTTTCCTTTTTACACAATGGATTCAGATGGGAAAATAAACTTAAGTACAACTGAAAAGAAGCAAAAAAGGGTCTGACATTTTTTATTAACTGCCTCTAATAACTGCAAAATATGTACTTCTGCGCATGTACGAGAAGACAGTGACATTAGTGATGGGAGACACTGTGAAGTAATACAGTAAGTGCCAGCACACCTCAGTCCTTAATCAGATCAGTATAGGTTTAGAATATGTTTTTTTAAAGAAATGTATCAGCAATTTAATTTGAATGCAGCATATCCACATCCACTCTGGGCTCATGTAATATGAAGGTCTGTGTTCGGTGCTTTTATGAGCCCGCCACACGTGGCTGCAATTCTGTGATCTATCTGGGACTGTTCTGTGAAGATCAAGGGGGACTCCAGTCGTCTGCACACTGTCGGCCGCAGCTCTCCCGCATGTCATGTGCATGCAGGACACTGGCTGGCTATAATCTAAAACCAAGAAACTCCCCTTGTGAAACAGGACAACTGATTCCAAGCTTGTTTTGCTTCACGGGGAGCAGACTTTTTTTTTGTTCAGCAGGACGTACTGGGCTTTATATACAATCAGTGCACCATTAAGATTAGAGATGAAAAAGCTCAAATGTTAGAAAACCCATAGATATAGATATAGCTGAGGAATAGGCATAACTTACAATATAAACTGCAGACGTTTCATAAAAAAGTATTTCAGGAAAGGGAATACTAGTGATTCAGAAAGAGAACAAGAGATCCGGGAGGAATTAGCAATGAAAGAGATCACACCCTGTGTTTGCACAGTAGTTTATGTCACCTGCCCACCGCGCACAACAGCAGGGTAGTGCAACCCCGAGAGGAACCTTAACGTGAACTGCCATCATCACCCATCGTGCGTTTCTCCACCCACGCTGGGAATCCAACCCAATCTCATACAATATGCTTTCTGCTGCTCTGCAGCCAGACCACGCACACAAGCCATTCTCTGTTTCCCATGCATCGATTTCACTGTGCCTTTACCTGATCGCACTCAGAAATGTGTCTTTTCCCCATTACTTCTGCTCTCTCTTTCCTCCCCGGGCCACTGGATTACAGTGGGCCCTGTCATTGCGGTGGCGAATCCCCCCACACTCGCTCCAGCTGCCCCTGCCCATGTGGCACTGCCTGCCAGAGCTGTGCTGGGAGGATGTGTTTATTACTCAACATTAACATCACACTGCTGCGTCCCCGGGCTACTGCACCCCCAGACCTATTTCGCTGTAGCCGTTGTTAAATTTGATGTCGGCTCTTAATGCTCATTTAGCTGTTCCGGCTGCGCTGACCTCGAGAAAGAGCAATGCTGTGAAAGGAAGAGGACAGCAGGCAATGTCCTGTCCCTTCAGCTGCCGTCCACACCTCAGACTGGACAAGCTACAAGACACTGATGTCTCAGCATCAACCACTAGTATTCCTTGAAAACCTGAGTTTAACACATTTTAAAGACCCACTTAATATAAATTTGGTATATAATACACCTACAACATTTTATAATGTTGATAAAAGATGACAACCTTTTTAAGTTGTCAGTATTTATATTCAGTTTTCTACTGGTTGAGAACTCACAAGAATGTCTGTGTTGACACATCTGTTGCTGCAGATATCAGAAAAGGGCAACAACATGGGGCATTTTATTTCACTCACGGTCCAGGTTTCTTTCCAGTTCTTTGTTTTCCTCTGCCCAATGCCTCTGATTCCACTGCAGGGCCAAAGTAAGCCAAAGCATGACCTAGGTGGCAACAGTCACAGGGCAGGACAGACAGTACCCTGGACAGGATGTCTATCCATCGCAAGCTACACACATACAGTACAGTAAGCACATGGCATAAACTTTAGAGATACCAATTAACCTTGACAGCATGTCTTTGGACTAGGGGAGAAAACCAGAGCACCCAGAGAAAACTCACACAGCTATGTAGAGAACATGCAAACTCCACACAGATCATGCTCCAGGCCAGAAGCCAACACACAGCCCAAGAGCAGTGCTAATGGTAAGGCTACTTTGCTGCTCAATTTGTGGCTCTTAATGCTTTAAGTTCTGCTAATGCTAATGTACAGATATTAGATGCATATCAAGATCATTAAAATCTATAACAGCAATTCCACTAAAATGCTTCCTGTCACACTGGAGACTGGTATCAAATACAAAAAAAGATCCCAGGACCACTAAGAACACAAAAGCCTTGTGCATTCCTTCATTAAGAGTTGGTCTAACCCACATAGATTGCTTTCGTTTCATTTTCCTGTGCTGTTGAAGCAGTCAAGGTGGTTTCAATGTGAGCCCTCAGTTTAGCCAGCACATTAGCTGTGTTCAGAAGCAAACCTCACAGTCTCAGGCCATGATAAAGAGGTCTCGCTCGCTTCTTTTTTTTCCCTAGCCTGCAGTGAAAAAGGCTCAGGAGTTGCAGAATTCTCAGAAGGAAAAGGGTAAACACACACACACAAGCGCTAATTAAAGCCTTCATTGCAAGCAGGGAGATGTGTAATTCTGACATTTAGTCAAGGGAGATTTGGGGAGACGAGGAGAGATTCTAGCGCTTGGGTTGAGCCGAGCCCGAGGCATGCTGGCAGACAAGAGCGCAACGCAAGGCATACTTAGCAAAGAGCTGAGGAAAGGTCATTTATACGAAAAGGCTAATGTGTCATTGCTTTTGTTTTTGTCCTCACGAGCATACGGTGTCCCGTCCCCACTCCCCATATGAAATGCATCTCCCTGTCACAGTGAAAAATGTAACATTTTCGCTTTGTCCACAGCAGTGGCATTTTCTACTTTCATTTCAAGCCCTACAAATCCATTCACGGGCACCTGGAAATCAAAGACTGAAGTATGCTCTGCAAGTGTTCTTCAAACAGGAAATTCTTCTGTCTGGTACCCAAGATAGTCACATTCTCTCCCCACGATTTCAGTGGAAAACACTTGTAAAAGTTTAATAATATAAAAAGAAGATTTACAACTTTACAACAAATTAACAACAAAGTTATATTAGATCAAAAAGGTCTTTGCCCAAACGAGCTTGCTTACAACAATATACAATGACATCCGTAGAGTGCATTTTATGTGTGGCATCAAACCAATACTGTTATTACTACAACTAGTAATTCTGATTACTAGCTACTGTACAACAACTGCCAATTGACAAACAAATTCTTATCCAAGTAATAAATGGACTTAAACTGGCTTGGGACATCTCTCTCTCTAAATACTTGTTGTGCTGTATCTCTACAGCAGCAAAATTACTTAGCCTTCATGTCTACAATTAACACCTTATTGTAGTACCAAGCTAGATTCAAACACAGGGCACCTGAGCAGCCAGGCATACCGGGAGAGATACATGGATGTTCTCTGTCCCATGGATACTGCTGGAGAGCTTTTAATTGGACAAAATGGAAACATGGTTTTCAGACAGCTAATTTCTTAAACTATAGAAACTCAAGGATCTAGATTCTTTTGCATTTTTTAAATGTTATTGGCATACTGATTTTGTTTTGTTTTTACTGGAAGTACAAAATAACTACACCGATTTAAAAAAACAAGAGTGAAAAAAGGAAGGATATCAGGGGTGCACAGGTTGAAAAGTCATTTGAGTTTGATACAGACTGAAACCGAGATGATTAAAGGACAGATACAGTAACGTTTGCATGTAGCCAGTGAATTGATTAACCCTTCTTGAAATGAGAAGTGTGAGCTATTCTTTAGATATTTTGCCGAATGTTCAATTTTCCATAACAGCATTCCAAGAGGCATGATGATACAGCTGTACCTGACTGCTAATGTGATCACACTCAGATCTCAGAGCTAAATAAGGCTGAGCCTGGTAATTACTGGGATTAGAGACCTCCAAAGAAAACCAGCTGGCTGCTGTAAGTGGACCAGTAGGTGGTGCTCTTTCTTCTGGACCATGATTTCTTAATAGGAAAATGTGTTATAGGAGATGTCTTGAAAACACCAAAGAATTGGCCAGTTTCAGTAACACAGCACTTTCTGAAACAGCTCACAGGTTAGTGAAATGTACAATCACTCTTCAATGATTATTATGACACAGTTAAGATGCTTTTAGTGTAATCACGTTAAAGAGTCTTTTATCACTTTAAAGAAAAGGCCACGTTGGTGCTTTCAGAGTCTGAAGGTAATTCTTTGCTCAGCTGCCACTGGGTAGAGGAGACGTCTTAATGCAACTACAGGAGTGCCCTTGTTTGTAAATGTCTGTAGGGGTCATGTTTAAAGCATGTCTTAATCTGTCTTCTGCTGGGCAGTAAGGAGAGAGAAGGGAGGGGGGCTTGAGTCTCATGATGTGTACGGTGGAGAGGACTGCAGGGCTGAAACCCTGCTTTTTCTACACATATCACTGCCGCACTGGGAACTTTGAGACAGAAAGCATATGCCACCCAGCATGCCTGCTGTTGTTCTTTAAGGAAGTCATCATGACCCCCCCACACCCCCCCAAAACACACACTCCTCTCCCCCTGACTGTTCTCCCTACCCATCAAGGAGGATTAGAGGGAACGTGGCTCTGGTGGAACTGGTCCAGTTGTCATGACAACGGGGCACAGGCTCTGGCTGGCATTTCCGCGCAGGCCTGCCGCAGAAGAAACAAGGCCTGATGAACCCTGCAGGCTCCTTGAAGGAGAAAGGCGGGGGGGGGTGGCGGCGAGGGGGAGGGGGGGCACGGGTTGCGCTGTCTGGTGGCTCGAATGCCAGCCGTCAAGTCCGAGATACAGCCCAATCGTGGCTGGCCCCCCGGGCCGAGGGGTGACAGCATCTTAAAGGGGCGACGGCCCAGATCTGCCCAGAAAATGCAAGCCTGCCGAAGAGAAAGTGCTGAGGTTTTCGTGTTCGATGTGCTGACAATCAGGGTTCCTTTGGCCTGCTGTTTCTACACTGCCTTCGTCCATGGACACATGAAAGAGAAAAGCATGACTATCAGTAGTACTACTTTACCAGTACGAAATTTGAATTTGATACATGCAAATACATTTTAAAACTAAAAAAAGCCCTCCCCAATTAGAACCTTGAACCTTTTCAAGACATGGTTTAAGGATTTCACATATCTGACCAATACTGTGTCTCATAAAAAAAGAAAGATATATATGCAGATGTGCAGTATATACAAAATACTATGAATTCTGAGAATGAATATGAATTAGCTAACATCATTACAGAATGCTGAAATATGGAACCATCTACAGTCGGTAGACTTCTACTGGTTTCTTACTGTACATGCCTCATAGTAATCTAAGGTCCGTCAATTGAAAAGGCTTGATTTAAAATGTGCCTATGGCTGAAGAGATGACAAGTAAAAAGATGGGTAACATCACCAGTGAAATAAGGTGAAAAGTTCATCAAGTAGCATTCTGCAACATCAGCTATTGTTTTTCAGCTTCAGTATACAGTATGCCTTTGAAGGCCACATTCCCAATCTGTCCCAAACAAAATGCAAAGCAGTTAGTCTATGAGGCGACAGCAAACCTAAAATAGATAACAGAGAATCTCTGTATATTACTAAAGGTATTACTGTTACTAAAAGCACACTTTACATGACCCAGTAGAAACTCTAGAAAATACTACAAACTAGTATGTCACAAATTATATCTGCACACCAAGAACTTTCAAGACTGCAACTAACATGCCTTTCAAAGAAGATGATCCTGCGCCTGTGTAGGAGAGTTTGCACAACTGTGTTCATCTAGTTTGGTAAAAAGGGTTTTCAGCAAGTTCTTAATGCGTAAAACATGTGACATGCACATTACTAAATAAATAAATAGATGTCGCCATAACAGATACACATCCTTTAAAGGCTTAGTAGCTAGGGCTGATTTTCCGTCTTTGGAGTGCTAATGGAATTTGCTGGTACATTACCCACCCGACCTGCACTTTGGGTGGCCTGACGACATTTCTAATAAGCCGTCATCCCACATAGGAAAAGCTGGCGCAGGAAGCAAAGCTAAACTGTTCTGAGGGCTGTCCATATTTGATAGGCAATCGTGTATCATGGATGACGGCAGCAGGCCTCCTCATTAGCAGCAGCAAGCTTGGGTAGAAGGCAGTGCTGATCGGAAGCTCGGAGGGAAATAATCCAAAAGCCTGCTCGAGCCACCTTTGTTGTTGGACATTTTATTTGTAACCTTATCCTGCCTTCTCTGTTGCCTTACGTTATTAGAATGAGCAACCCACATGTATTTCTCAGCATCAACCACAAGCAAGAGTTTATAGTACAAGGGATTCAAGTGTATACAAAATTTGATTCATGTTTAATAATATCTAGAAATCAGTGTTCTGTCTTGGTGTTTAAGCACTGTGCTTTGAAAATAAGACACTATGAATTCTTATTGCAGGCGTTCCCAATTCTGGCTAATTCCCAGTGTCTGCAGATTTTTAGTCAAGCCGTACTTCTGGATGCATAGCGTGCTCTTATCAAACACATATTCCGCATATACCTTTACATTATTTTCTGTTAACATGAAGACTCAAAGGATTTCAGTGACTGAACTGAAAACAACTTTCAAGTGAACTGGGGTCCTATTAAATTGGGGTCCAAAGGTACTGGAATGAAAACCTGGGCTTAGTTTATTGACTTGTAATCTTTTTACTTAACACAGCTTTAACACCATATCTAAAATGATATAATAGTCACTACATTCAGACTACAGGTAAAGCAATAGAAAGGGACAGAAGGAATACAGTATATAGGAGATACATGAACAGAAGATTGTCACTTTTGAAATACACCAGCTGTGTATTGTGTCAGTTTAAACATAAGGGCACACAACTACACAAAACAAGGCATTGACTAACAGATGTCCTACAGAGTCGGCAACATCGCTCACTTTACCACGGTCCAAAAATATTCAACAACTTTTGTACATTCTTTTAATTTTACAAAACAAGGTTGTACGACGAATTTCTACATCTTTTAATAGCATCTGTGAGCCAGCTGTGCTATAATACGTCTTTGCTGCTGTTGGAGCAAATGATACAAATACTTTTTTCCTTTTTCTCCTATCACAAGTTACTCAACGTCCCCTCTAATAAGTTGCTTCAGGGCTTCTGAGGTTTTATGAGTAAAGACACACATTTATAGTTGCTGCAATCCTAACCTTACCCAATGAACTGATCCTTTATTGTTCTGTAACAATGGTGTTTTTCTGGCTCATGTCCACATATGAAAATGATAGAGGATAACATAAAAATGTACAACACAGACTCAAGAGAACGTGTGGTGTTATACTATTCAAGCCAGTTATTTGTTTGTTGTACAATGATTATGAAAAAGATTTTTAATACCATCCAAATCACAGTTTCCATGTTTTCAGACTCATGGAATGCCAGAGCTGAGCACCAGCTAGACCCTTATTAGAGAACAAACACAGGTAATAACTCAGCTTCCTTTAGAAAGGTGGTGATAACAACAGAAGATTTTTTTAATGCTTGGTGTACAGAGAACACCAAGCATTAAAAAATGCTAACCCTGATTGAGTAGTTTATCCTGGAAAAAAATCATAACCTGTTCTGACTCATCAGAAGGTTTGAGGACTGAAAACAGCTTTATGCAGTATGGCATAAATAAAAATAACTGAACACAGGATACATTAATTAATGAATAATAAAGCTGGGAAAGCTGGGAGTGTAAGGGGGAAAGTGAAGCAGCTTCTCGTGAAGTGAGGCGCAGAAAGGTGTTCAGGCAGCGGGAAACTGAATTATTTCTGAGAGATCGCCTAATTCTCCGCGCTGTCGTTCCCCGATCCCTGTAGACCCCTCGTTTGCAACTCACCAGGAGCAGACATGGCATCTAATCAAACTTCATCAGTCCATGTCAGGTCTGATGTCCACCCTGGAGACAGCACCAGAGCAATCTCACCGCTCGTACAAGGGTAGAAAAGTTTATTAAAGACGCTCATGGGCTATTCTTCATATTCTTTTTTTAATAACTACATAGCATCATCTCAGGCACAGGGAGAGAGCAGCGCTTAGAAAGAAGAACAAAATCTGAACGTAAGGAATATAATAATGATCACAGTGTTCAGCCAAAGCACTTTCATATGATGTAAAATGAGTGTCAAAGGAAACGTATCACTATGTATGCAAAATGTATTTACAATCCTAACGTACACAGAAGGGTCAGAACATCTTTGAACTTAACATTCGCAAATTCGATTATCCACAATTCAAATCTGGTTGATGGGGTCTTGGATGGAAAAAGAGTTGAGTGTGATGAAACCGAGCCAAAGGTTGCTAAGCACAAGTTTCAAACTAGCCGCTCAAGCCCTCTCACGGCCACCTGCCCAAGAACCCACTATCCAGCATTCGCATTTCAACAACAACGCATTTCATTCTTGTTTTTATATTGTAACAAATGGCTCCCAGTTTCTCTGTGGGCGGCATGGGTATTGACCAGCTGGAGGCTAGAGCTGAATTTAAAGGCTCACTGACAGTGCTTTTGCCCTTCTCATTCAAAGAGAAGGTACAGGCATCCACTGGACACAGTAGAGGGATATAACTCAGAGAGTTATATCTTTTAACCATACATACTGCAGTATATACTGTACTGAAGTAAATTAGACAATGGTATAGAGGTGGATTTAGCTATTCACAACGGTTCTCAGCATTTGAATAGTGATTATGTGTTTTTGCGTCATTTTGACTAATTGATCATTAATACGTCACCAATAATCTACTGAAGTGATACAGTCTGTTGTATATACACCAGGCCTAATCTCCTCATTAGTGACAGGTGGTACGGTGAGTTTGCCTGTTGAATGTCAATCCTAGAGAAAATCGGGAAGAAAAAACACAGACGGCAACCAGTACTGTCCACTTATCAAGAGAACAACATGTCTGTGACATTATTAATTCAGCACCCTGTCACTCACTGTAAGGTATGTTCACAGTCAAAAAAACTCTAATCTGGCCAGATGTTAAAGCTGTATTTCTTCCGTAATAAGTCACAAGTTACAACAGATTGCCAAGGTTAATACATCACGATGTTCCTTCTTCATAATAGTGTTCATACTACCGGTTTCACTGCATTTGAAAGGCCAGGTGAAACATCCTGCCCAGTTTTACCATGAAGTGGTAGGCCAGGGACCACAGACGGGCCCCAGTTTTCACTAATGCAACAGCATTTGTTGTTAGGAGCAACACCACAGGAAGAGTGACCAACAGTATCCTCTTCAGCAATGAATTAAGGTTTTGTGATGTCTGACTGGTATCAGGGAGTGTGTTGCACAGTGAAACGCTAACAAAACAAATGCTGAGATCCAAATGTGATGGTCTGGTCAGGGCTGTTTTGTTGCTACAGCACTTCACTTCATGTCTCCAGTTATGGTAACCTGACAGTGCAGTGCTGCAATGATCTTGGGACTTTCCTGCCCACGTTCCAGCGGGACCACGAACGTTGTTTTGCTGCTTGTGTACAGTAGCTCCGGCTTTCTTGCGCGATGGTAATGTGATAGTTATCCTGCAGACGCCCTACTACCCAGATCCCCAGTGAGCTTGAATAGTGGGTGGCACAAAGGACTTAAAGACGTGTGAACAGACACATGCACATCCAGTTTCTAAGAGACATTTTGCATTTTGGTGCAAAGCATGCGTTACAGCTTTTATTGCTTCCAGTGATGGGCACACATCAATAGGAACTGCCTATTCCTGCCATTTATAAAAAAATCCCTTTGATGACAAATCCTATCAGAAAGAAATCATGTGAAATCTATATAATGTACGTTCAATCAAATTCCACTTTTGTTGCACCTGGTACAAAAAGGGATTTTCCTGACAGAACCTTTGTAAGTACATACAGTAAGTGAAATGTTTTTTTTACTTCTGTGCTTCCTTGGCTCTCACAGAAGAAAAGGTTAAAACTGTAGCTGAGCAGAGTTGATTAACAGTAGAGGATTATGAAAAAACTGCAGGGTCAAAAAATCAAAATAAATGCCAATCAGTTTATTTTAATGTGGAACATAATATTGCTCACTTCTGTAGTTTTTGTTGCAAGCAGACTAATGTTCACTGTAAAAGTGGCCACGTCACCAGACTATCATCCCTGCTTTTAATCAACCAAAATGTCCAGTGGCACATAACAAAATTTACCCATTACATCATCTCTCAAAATGCAAAAAGCTATTAAAGGAAAAGATGTCCTTTCGAGTAATTTAGTGATCACTGAAAGAAAGGAAAACAATTTAAATTCTGAATGTAGTAAAAGTCTGCACATTATAAAGCAACAAAAAAGACCAAATAACTTGATATAATCTGATTAACACTGATCCAAGTTGTTTTTATTAACTGCTTTTGGAATGTTACCGAAAAATAAAAAACACACATGCTCCATAATAACGTGCTGTTGTTGTGAAACAGTTTTTACTCCCCACAGCATAGTGTAGTAGGTCAATCCCTGGACCTAAAGCTGCTGGGTCGTGGGTTCAAGTCCTAACTCTGGACACTGCTGGTGAGTGAGGTACTTTACCCCAGTTGCTCCAGTCCTCCCAGCTGTATTAGGTGCTTAAGCTTGGGACAAGTGTTGCTGATGGACTTTGTCCTGTCAGGAGGGGTGGTAGATGGGTAGAGGGTGGGGGGGTCTCATATTGTTTTTTCTTAATTCCATGGAAACCAGGATAATTATCTCTGACCCAATGAGCTGTTCAGGCTCAGATATGGAAATTACCTTTCCCTACCCCAAGGTTTGCTAGCAGAGATTTCACATGGGGTTGAGGTGGCTTTGCCAATGAAAGGGCAGATACAGTACAAATCAGCTGGTTATCACAACTTTTTAGAACTGATGCAATTGCCCTGCGAGGCTGGGTGTCAGGCTCGTTTATCGGATGCAAATATGGCCAGCGAATGATCATCTGCATTTGCTCGAAACCAGAGAGGTGGTGAGGCGTGAGGCGTGAAACGGGACGACGGGCCCTCCTTCTCACGAGGACAGGCTGCTAGACTTCTACGCCAGAGGTGGTTGAGCAGTTTCACATCCCCCCCACCCCCAGCAGGTCTAGGAAACACATTCCTGAGCTGTGAATCATGGCAGCTGGTGGCTTCGAGCTGACCTCTCTCAGGAGGGCTCTGGGTTTCACACACATTACATGTCCCCCAACAGCTCACCTCCCCTCAACCCCTCGTCCAAGAGCACCTCACCCAGACGTACACTCAGAGACAAACAAGACAACAGCTTCATCTGCCCCGTGCTGTCAGTGACAAGTCAGCTTCCCTGCAGGCGTGGCGGGGAGGCAATGATGGAGGTCTCCTGTCACTCAAACTGCCTTTTGAAAACTTGCGTTTTCAATGCTCCCATGGGGCATGGAGGTTGGTCCACCTTGCCTGAAACCACAACCATCTCGTTACTGGCTGTTCTTTTCTCGTCTCTGATTTCCTTCTGCTTTAGTGAGCTGCCTGCAGCCCAATTAACAGCAGCGACTCCTGTAAAAGCCTTCCATTCGCACACTTTTAGGCGAGCGCATTCTTGTGAATCGTCCCAAAATATACACTGTCCAGCATCACGTCTTCCCACACATTCCCCATCTCGCCACACTGTGTCCATTCTTTAGCCATCAGTCACAAAACACGCCCCTACGTTACAGACTAAACAAACCATCCACACGCATTGCAAAACAATTTAATAGGCACAGAACTGTAGGGCTTACAGGACAAGTTAACTTCTCACAGGTCTCAGGACCCAGAGTCATTGTGGGAAAATCCATGTCGCAAACTGTTCAGTCTGGAACAGTTTAAAGTACCCGTTTGTATCGGCAGTCTTCATCACATAGAACCTGGCAATCACAGCAAGGATTTTATGATGAAATCTTAATTAAATTTACCTGTTTGTATATGTTTTCATCATGCTAATAAAAATCAGAGTAATGTCCCTTATAGCATGAGTCAATCTTCCCAACACAATGACCAGGAGACACTGGGGACAAACCGTGGATACTTCCACAGTTTCTCTGGCGAATCCCAATCCAAGATTGAATCTAAAACAAAAGACAGAGCACCCCGTTGCTCCCCCCCAGCTTCAATCAGGGCATGAAGTTAACAATAGCTGCAAGGCAGCATGCAATCCTGTCTACTGCTCGCTGCTGTTCATGAGACATTTAGTAGGAAAACATTACTGTGTCCATGCCCACAAGGTACTCCCAACACTCAGCTGTACTGCACTTTTATATCCTCATGTTGAAACTAAGATGTCCTGGAAAATATCCGATATCTCCACAGTGTTTATTGGCATGGGCAGATGGCTAATGTGCTGTGATGAACGCAGAATTGGAAGGTCTCTAACTGACAGTGCCCCTGACTCTGATTTGCAAATATCTCCATACAAAGCACTTGCCAGGAACTGAACACCACTTCCAAAGGAAACAATTCCAGGTACAGAGAACTAAAACCACTGGAATCCCACAACAGATTCAACAGTCTCTAACGATATTGTTCCATCTTACAGACAGGGCAAGACTTTTATTTTTCATAACAATATTCAAGCATTTTGTACAGCATTCTGCAGAAAGATGGAGATGCATGAAACAAAAGAAATGTCAAACATGTCAGTCAATAATACCTTACATTTCAAATTCATGCCTTGTGCTAGCGTTCCTTTACAGATTCATGCCTCGCACTAGTGTCCATTTTACAGATTCATGCCTCGCACCAGTGTCCATTTTACAGATTCATGCCTCGCACCAGTGTCCCTTTTACAGACTCATGCCTCGCACCAGTGTCCCTTTTACAGATTCATGCCTCACACTAGTGTCCCTTTTACAGACTCATGCCTAGCACTAGTATTCCATTTACAGACTCATGCCTCGCACTAGTATTCCATTTACAGACTCGTGCCTCACACTAGTGTCCATTTTGTTCAGATCCTAGCCTATTCAAGTATGGAGCCGTGCAACACCATTTTCATTTTTTGCATGCCGCTGTCAGCTTTTCACACATCATAGTCATCCTTTAAACTCTCTGAACTGGCTCTAATTACAGCAGAGCAGGGAGATGTGCTGGCAGCTCGTCTGGTGCGCAAAAGCATAATAAATATGACAGCACCGCTTCTGTCATATTGACTCAGATCTCAGATCAGCCTCTTAAAGACAAGAACTCTGAGGAGGACAGCCCTCCATCACACAATGTGCATAAAGTGGAAGCAGCAAAACCTAAAACTGCTCTCATTCACATTTCCTCATCGTCAAGTATTTCCACACTGTGAGATTTAGCTCCAAAGTACAATCACAAACCTACAAAAACCCAGAAAAAATAAGGAAATAAAGAAATACTCAAGTCAGCACTCATCTTGCCCAACGTATGATTCACCAGACCCAATGGATCTGCTCTGAGAGATGTGTACAATTGTCTAGCAACAGAATGCACAACAGACGAATCTCAGTGGCTGTACAAAGACCCCGGCTGACACATACTGCACATTCCAGAAAGAGGGGCAGCTCTAGAAACCTGCAGCCTGAAAGAGAATGAAACAGTTTTGACCTTAAAGACAGCAAAGGCCTTTCATGTAAAAAGCAGAGTGAAATCAAGGCAAATCAAGTAAAAACACAGCTGCATGAATCAGCCTGTTTCACGTGGAAAATGTTTGCAATTTCAGGTTTCCAAATTGCGTGTGAACAAGAACAGTTAAGGGAGAGACTTTTACTAACTAAACAACGTGCTTAATCCCAGACATTTTGAGAGTTTGCCGTGGATTAGAACCGTCACAGACCGCTACATCCCTACAGAACATAGTTTTTTGTAGTTTATACTTTTTTCCTTCTTTTGTTGAATTACATAATTGAATATCCACCCACCCATTTTCTAACCGGTTTATCTAATACAGGCTGATGGAAGAGCCAGAGCCTGTGCTGGCAAGCAAGGGGTGCGAGGCAGGACACACCCTGGACAGGACGCCAGTCCATCGCAGGGCACACACAGACACAAACACACACACACTGGACAGGACGCCAGTCCATCGCAGGGCACACACAGACACAAACACACACACACTGGACAGGACGCCAGTCCATCGCAGGGCACACACAGACACAAACACACACACACTGGACAGGACGCCAGTCCATCGCAGGGCACACACAGACACAAACACACACACACTGGACAGGACGCCAGTCCATCGCAGGGCACACACAGACACAAACACACACACACTGGACAGGACGCCAGTCCATCGCAGGGCACACACAGACACAAACACACACACACTGGACAGGACGCCAGTCCATCGCAGGGCACACACAGACACAAACACACACACACTGGACAGGACGCCAGTCCATCGCAGGGCACACAAAGACACAAACACACACACACCGGACAGGACGCCAGTCCATCGCAGGGCACACACAGACACAAACACACACACACTGGACAGGACGCCAGTCCATCGCAGGGCACACACAGACACAAACACACACACACTGGACAGGACGCCAGTCCATCGCAGGGCACACACAGACACAAACACACACACACTGGACAGGACGCCAGTCCATTGCAGGGCACACACAGACACAAACACACACACACTGGACAGGACGCCAGTCCATCGCAGGGCACACACAGACACAAACACACACACACAACGTTCCCAGAAGCCAATTTACGTAATCTACCCGTTTGTCTTTTGACTCTGAAACCAGAGCACCCAGAGGAAACCCACATGAACATGGGGAGAACATGCAAACTCCACACAGACAGCACCCCAGGAATTGAACCAAGGCTCCAGTGCTGCGAGGTAGCAATGCTTACCACTGCACCACAGTGTCACCCATAATTGAATATATTCAAGACAACTATGAGTTTGATAATCTGGTTGTTATGTACAGATGCCAGCCTTCACAGACTAAGTACATTATTACACCCCAATGAACCTTTTCTAAATAACAGTTCATTTAAGTGATATTTTTCAGCTCCTACAAAGAAAATGACAAAGTGACAGTCCCTCTAATTTGTTGCCATGACAGAAAAGGATTGCTTCCCACAAAATAACAGTCACAAAGAAGTGGCAAAATTAAAAGAACAGGTAACCTCCTGACCATAGGCTCTTTAGGAAATATTAAAGTTGTTAAGGAGCCCCAGTCCCACAGTTTTTGAGCGATTAGCAGTAAGCACCACAGCCTGCTCAATAATAGATGAGCCCAGGATAAACAGGCAGGCCCAGAGAAATTATTTTGGACAATGCTTTTTGGTGTCTGCAGTGTTGGGTCTGGAACACACCTTCAAACAAACGGAGGTGCTTTCAACAGTATGAACATCATGTTACAGCGTGAAATCGAAAATGCACCAAACTGTGTTGATGATTTGCAAGTTGCTCGTAATTCCTGTAATCTGCTGATTCTTATTCCTACATTATAGTTTCACTGTATCCCACTGATTTGAAATGGTGCTTGCTATGGAAAGGCAAAGAGGGGAAGAGCTGGAAAAGTACAAGTCAGGAGCCATTGACCTATCCTAAAATGCAAATACGATGTTCACTGCAGTGCCCAGATCTCACTGACAAATGGATCAGGGAATGCAAGGCATGGCCTTAAATGGTTAAAAGAGAAAATGTGCTCTATGGCTAGAGGATATGAATAATTTAAGGGCAGCCGCGGATTACACCTAATGGACTTCCTCAGTTTTATTTCGCCTTTCCCCTTTGACACCTGTGGGAACAGTAAAATTAATATTGATTTGCCTTTTACTAGGAGAATCGGTGTTCTCCATTAACCAGAAACAACAACCAAGAAAAGAAGCAAAAATTTTGCCAAGCACCTCAGGTCATGCGTTCAATTACTTTTGACCAAAAAGGGTCAGGAATTGATTTCTAAAACAAAAATAATCCCCACAGTCGTACTGTCTCAAGCGCACAATTTCTTCATCACTTAAGACCTAACAATACTGTGCATATTCTTTACCTAATCAACTACATGTGAGAGGGCAGTTTTATTTATGAAGTCTGGATATGCAATTTGTGTTCTCCTTTTTCAAAAGAACAACAGGAAGGTGAACGATTAAACCTTTCATGTCGCGAGTGCTATAAATTTGATCTTGCTGACACCATCACAAAGAACAGGAAAGCTGTTGAAAAGGCAAGATAAAACTAAATCTTCCTATCTCCTTCTGTCAATGAACATGAAGAAAGACTTGCGAGAGGGTGCCACTCTTATCTGCACATAAGTGAAGAGAAAGAGAATCTGGGTGTCCCGAAGACACTTCTCCCCCCAAGAGAAGCAGTGTCAAATCAACACTAACTCAATCACTGTTGCGCTCATTAATGGGTATGCCTTGGACCCACTATTCTGATCTATTGCCCTTAAGTACTAATCATAACACAAGCCATACAGTTATTACATTTCCATTTCAAATTGGGAGGGGGTCATATTAAAAGGGTGTTTCTATAACCACAAAAGAAAACAGCACTTTAAAAAAATCCTGTAAATTTTCTTCAGAATGACTTCATCTTACAAAAACCAAGTGGCATCTTATAATTTCTTTATTAATGATTTTTAAACTTTAAAATATTCAGAATCTAAGCACACATTCCCAACATCTTTATACAGCGGGTTTTGTTGCCTTGTATTTTTGCTTCATGTCTAGATCAAGTCATTAAATTAATAGCAAGCAGAAACATTCATGGACAGAAAGATGTTTTAAAAGACTTTTAACTCATAAATTGTAATTGTAATAAGCAGAAGCAGAATTGTGTCTGAGTTGTAGTGTTCTCTCAAATCTCTGGATGTAGCTTTGCTATCTTGTGTTACACATTCAAACTAAAGTGCAGCAGATAACATCAACTTTTCATCAGCACTACCTACAAGAGAAAATTATAAAACTGAACAATTATCTTCTCTTCATGTGGTGCCAGTGCTCTTTAGAAAACACCCCCCACTCCCTACTTGACGGTTGAAATATCTTCAAACATTCCTGTCAAATAGTGTCCCCTAATAGGAAAGGACTCTTACAGTTAATGGAGACAACTCTCAGCTTTCAGACTTCCTTCCCTTATTGAGTGACATGGCGCATGGTACAGTCAACATCCCGTCCATAAACACAAAACTCAACACATGATTATCGAGCACAGCAATCTCAGTTTTCATAGCAATTAAAGCCATAATTGCTGTTTGGCCCTGCACCGACATAAAACAGATCAAGTAGCGGAATACTGCAACCATTTTCACAATTACAGTGTAGTTTTGAGATACACATTGTGCTTGAGATATAAGAACTTGTGTTATTGTTCCGAGGAGTTGACTTAAGGAAAATAAAATGATTAAGTAGAAAATAAAAATACAATCTAGGAGCTGCAGAATGGAGTCGGAATTTATTTAACACAGATTACCCAAACTTCTGTTGAGCCCACATCACTGATCACTGCATTGTTTGCATTTCAGATTGGCCCTATTTAAGAATGATCTATTCTTTGTGCTTATGCTATGTGCAATTAAACAGTACAATTCCATCAAGTGTAACTCATTTGCAAGCATGCTAATGATCCAATTGGTCAGGGGGCAAGGGTTTTTTAAAACAGGGTTAAATTCTGGCTCCCTCTCACACTCTCTAAGCATTTTAACAGGACTCCTCCACATCCATTGTGTACCTGAAGATGATTTGATAATAAAGAGCCCTTAATGCCACTTCTGGCACTGCAAGCCCCTTTTAATCCATAGCCTCTTAATGCAGCCATAACCATCTTGTTTATCTCAGTGGAGACAGCACCCATTAAGAACAGGAAAACACCTTTGGACATAAATATTCACACTGTTAACATCAAGGGCCCTGAGTGAACACAATCAGCAAAAAAAAATAGTAGAAGCTGGGATGACAAATCACTGGCCTCTTGTTTATGAGTGCTTTTAATGTGCCTCTTTTCTCTTAGCTGTTCTGCTGACTAACTAGAAGGGTGTAAAAAAAACATCTTAAGAAGGCAAAACTGTCTTTCTAATGGCATCCGTCTCCATTATGGATGTAGAAGCCCAGAGACTGGAAACAGTGCAAGGGGTTTTAACTTGGATTTTTAATTTCATTGATGTAACTTGTCCATCTTAACTTGTCTAGCCCAGTGTGGAGGTCAAGGCAGTTAAAACAACATATCCAGAAAAGGATACCTTATTATCTACAGAGGAAATTGTTTTTATTGTTTCTGTACCCAGTCTTCATCTTTGGGGTGTATCAAACATCTTATTACATCTTCTCCAGGACTTTCTTTTTCTTTTATCATACCAGTTTATCATTCCATTACTCTAAAAAAATCGAGTAAATCCAATTCCAAACGTACCAAAATTCCAATGCCAAAGTCCTCTAGGAACCCTGTCCTCACAGCTGAAAAAGAGGTCGATCCTGTTCCACCTGAAATATCTTTACGGCTGTTCTGGAAGATGAAGGCCTCCACTTGTCTTGGTCTCTGGGTCATCGAACCAATATCACACTCGGTCCAGGTCCAGTGTGAAAACTGGAGTGCAACAGTTTCTCCATAGTAAACTTTGTCATACACAGGCATCTTTCATCACCAGCACATTTTCAAGTCTTTTGGCAACTGGCTAATGGTGACAGGAGCAGTGATGTTGAGAAGATTCTAGTTGTGATCTAGCATGGAGGCAGCTGTTATATATGGGTTACCAAGCTCTTGGGTTGAGGCAGAAGTCTATGTCAGCAGATGTAACTTCAGCTGAGTCCTTGTTAAGATCTTGAAAAGCTGTCCTAAATGTAGTCTGCCTCATCAGAGGTATTATCTTTCTTTGGCTAGAAAATAAAAAGAGTTTTTAGAACTCAGGACCTGGAACATCTGGACCTCACAAACCGGCAAATCGTTGACCAGTCAGAAGACTGTACTGCATTTATGATGCACTTGTGAGATATTGTCAAACCCAATTAGGGATTTATAGAGTTAGCTCTATTTATTGTATAGATGAAAAACATAGAGGAAGAGAATGTGGAGAACATACTGTACAAACTCCATGGAGATATAGTTGCACCCCAGGTCCAGAATTGAACCCAGGACCACAAGGCAGCAATGCTAACACCTGTGCCTCCATGACACCCACACATCAAGCCATTTTTGGAAAAAGATATGATAGAACAGAGAACAATTTGCTCCATTCTTATAATTTAAAAAACAAAATAATTTTATAATAATTCAGAAAATAATTTAGAACTCTCTAGCCCTTGAGGGACATGGGGACCCTCTATCTGTTTTAACAGGACTTATTTTATTTATTTAACAGAACAGAATTATTTGCATGGAACAATGCAACACTCTTACAAGACCTGATGTTGCTGATAGTTTAAAAAGGTGTATAGGAGCTGCAGGGCCGCAGCGTTTGAGAGGCAGTGTGGGCCTCCTGTGTTTAAATGAAACAGATGTATGTACTGTATCTATGGTACACAAGGGGTAAATACAAGTACTCGAGTCTCTGTTGGACATAAAATTTAATCTTTCCATGTTAATCTCAGAATCCCTTCCAAATATTAACTGTAACAAGATAAGAAAGCCATCTTCCCCACATACCGGATGTGCAGTACCTTTTAAAGAGTGTCACTTTGATAGGATTAAAATATAATACTTCATAATTCAAAGATGAGAGGATACTTTCATCAAATTTGACAACAATGTAGCTTGCTAAGATAATGTGATTGCAAATACAAGTAAGACTATAATCCTTTACTGCTAATACACACAGGAGAGCTGCATTATTGTTACTTATATCTACTACTTTCATACTGCATAGTAACCAGTGCACTTACAGATGACAAAATCCATACTAATACAGCCTCATTTGTAATAAGGGTATATACTGTAATAAGGACATCAAAGGAATGCAATATATAATTTGAACCATGTTCATTCTGTTGTCTAACATCACATTAATTATACATTTTAAAATGCTAAGCATTCAGTTTTCTCAACACCATAGATTTGTATGTTGAACTGCAATCTGAAGCAGCTACACACAGCAAATATCTTTCATTGAGTCAAAAAGGCCATATTGCAGAGGGGTGGGGATAATTCACATAAAGTCTATTTTTTTCTACATGCACAAGTGTAATTTGCAAATGGCACACCAGTTTGTGTTGCAGTTTCACTCATCACATATAGTTCTCCCTGCCCTAATAAAGAGAAAACTACTGACACAGCTCCAGGGTGGTGCAGTACAGTTAGTCGAATCTCATTGATCAGCTGGGCTATGGAAGGGCAGCTGCCACTCACATTTTATTTAGCTGTCAATTTTTATAGTTTCCACAATCAATAGCATGCATAAACAAGCAAACTTTGCAGAATCTAATCTTTCACTTCTGAGTTTTATGAATGATTGTTACCCTTGCTTCCTGAGGAGTCCTAACTGCTCTGGCTCTGATCTGAGCACTTTAAAGAGAAAGAGTGATGCAAGAGGAAAGCTGCTGAAGGGGATAAATTAGGGGATAAAAACCGTGGAGTGAAAATTCACAAGGCCTGCAGATAGTGACAGACTCTGACTCTGCTAAGCAGACAGCAAGCAGAATCCAGTAATCACGGCAAACATTCAATATTTGTTGTCTCCATATTGTGAAAAACAGTCTGAAGTGAAAATGTAAACACAATCAGAGAGAGCAAATGCTTTACTGGTAGCAACGAATGTTTCTTGGGTGTTATCAGGTGACTGATTTCTAGTTTCACTTGCAGTATTTCCTCGTAAAAATGTCAGATCCCATTCTACAATGTGCCTGAGCACTATTCATGTTGTTTGAGTAGGCCAGGGTATTTCTGGGTTTTTGCTTAAGACAAACTCTTTGTGATTTAGCTGGGTGCCTGTGAGTTTGCTATACTGTCAGTGAAAATCATACGCTGCAACACATCAGAATAAAGCTACAGTACAAGCTGATGTGGAGACTGCTGGTCTCTTCACATGAGCGAGGAAAATAATATCTTGATGTTGCAGAAACTGAAGGACAGCAAAAGTGGTCTTCATCACTCCTATGCTGGCATAAGACTTCCAATCTTAAACAATAACTGACACTTTTCAGTTGGGTAGGTATAAAAGGAAGTCTTGAAAAGTTCATAATTCCTGAAAAATAAAAAGCCACAAAATTGGAAGGTGACTAAGCCTTTTGTTATACTTTTTGGTTAATGGGCTTATCTTACACAGAACTGCATGGTGCTCTTAAAAGCTGCCCTGAAAAGTGTTATATTTCATGGGTAACCTAATGAACGTGACAGATGTTCTCTAAGAAAGAATATTATCATGTGATCTCATGGGCTAAGGTCCTGCCATCTCTGGATGGAGCTGCAGTGGTAGCCTGAAATCAGTGAGTCACCATATTTATAACAGAACTAGTACGTGAGCTTTAGTACAGCGAGTGTCTCAAGACTTCGGTCAGCTTGAAAAGATCGTGTTTAGAAAAGATGAGAAACATCACCGTGTGGCTGTTGAGAGGTAGATTATAGATGACAGTATTTCCACTGTATCCCCCCCCCCCCCCCCAGAGTCCAGCAAGCAAGCCTGTGCCTGTGTTCTTTGCACCACTCAACCCGACCATAGTATCCCTCTCTGTGAAGTTCTCTATGGACTGTACTTGATGAAACTGCCTGCTCATGCCTGAGGTTGATATTTGCAGTTAACTGATTCAGAGTTGCTTGTTTGTTTTGCCTAGTATCTCGAACCAATGCACGGGCATCACAGGCAAGGAGCATGCTTTTTCCTCCACAGTTGCCTCATAGCTTATGATGTCTGTTTCTCAGACTTCCATGCCAACATGATCTTAGCCATTGTTCCTTGTGAAACATCTGCCAAGAGAGCTTTTTTACATCACTGAAGCTCCTGCCAAACGTGCCCCAACATTCACCACTCTCTGAACGTCTCTGAAATCTCTTATTCTAGCCATGGTGGCCAAGATAATGGGCAACTGGCCCAGCATTTTTATACATGACCCTGAGCATGATGGGATGTTAACCTCTACTTCTGCATCCTCTGAGCAATTTGTGAAAGGACCACATCATACTATATGTATTATAGAAATGTTCTATCCAAAAACTATTAATTTCAGTTTCAAAATGATTCTTTACTATGTGTTTTTAAGTCCAAAAATAGCATTGAGTTCAAGCCAATATTCATTTTGTGTTCTCATTTCAATCAATGTTATTATTGTCCAGGCAAAGCCATGTACAGTAGATGTATAGGACTCTTCATCTTTAAGTATTCTTAACATTTAGGAGGAGACCCATTTCATCCACCACCAAGGCAGAGTGAAGAATTTTCAGATAATGACTTTGTATATGTCAGGCCACGAGGACCTTTCTTGACCTGTCAGTGGCATGCATGCCCTCGTGGAGCACTTTGATTGTGACAGTATCGATCCCTTGTGACTCTGGTCCCTGTTCCTCTAGCAGGAGCATTAACATTAATCACAGGAGGTTTAAGCACTGGCAGGGTGTGCTATTAACATGATACCGCGACCTCTACGTTGCTCAGTGTCGCAGCTCCATTCTTTTCAAATTCGCATTGCAGGAAGATTGGTGGCACCTGATTTACAATAGGGGCCACTGATCGGTTCAGGATTTCACGTGCCATTCATCAGCTAAAGTACCTTGCAGGCCAATGTGCACTGACACAGCACTACTGGTTTGTGCCTTTGAAGGAATCAGAGGGTCTCCATGTCACATCTCTGTTCCACATGTCACGTTATGTCATGAGCATTGAGGAGAAATGCAGAGATTTACAGGCCAGCCCTTTTCCCCCTTTTTCTCAGATATCTGATTTCCTATCTTCTGATTTTGCCCATTCATTTGGACCTCCAGTGCCTTACTGATTTCTCAGGAATACGTTATCAAGTGATCTTGCAAGTGTGCAGTCCTTCCAACCAGCTTAAAGCCTCCTGTACAGGGATGTGTTAAAATATAAGAGGCTGGGAGGAATCATCCTACACTTCCTCATTCTACTTCCTACAGGTGACTAGCAGGTAGTGGATTGGTAGGATTGGTAGGATTCCAGGTTGCATATTTTGCTAAATATGGAAACCGATATTCAACAGTACCATATATACAGTATTTGAATGTCTATACATTAGCAGTTAAAGTCCCTGCAGCAGTGTCTAATTCAAGGGGCAAACGGATGGGGATTTCTTGCATAATCAGAAACAAACTGGATTACCTGTGTAGTCTTTTTGCAATTGAATGGCATGCAATGACTCTAAAAGACATCAAAGATGCTAAAAAAGACATAGGACATGTGATCATTGTATTTTATCAAGATTAGATAACTTTTTAAAATAACTGAATATGCATAATTATTAAAATGTATCAATTATTGAGGGTAATGCATGCTTACTTAACCCAAACTGCGATAAAGCCAGAAGAAGTGTGGACAGGAAGGGCCAGTAATTTTCTGCTTTACTGCAGCATTAGTTTTTGGGAAGGTCTTTGTTTCTTCAATGTGGTGTTGATATTTTTAAGGATTCTGTCTTTTTTACTTTGCAGTACCTGTTTTGTGGCTTTGTCCCAATCCCAATTAAGTCAATACGATTACAAACCTTTCAAGAGGCTGAGCTCTAATGCAGTAAATGGAGAGACACTACTCATGTAAAGGTTATCAATAAAACAGTCAGGAATCAGGCATCGATTCATTGAGTACTTTGATCTGCACATTAAGATATACAACTGGTCTTCAGGAAGAGGAACCTTGATATATGGTTATGGCGAAGCCAGCCATCCACAGGTTCTGCACAGTCAACACAAAAGAGTGAATGATCAAATGAATTTTTTATACTCGTATATCAGCATGAAATGCTTAAACATTTCTTGTAAATGACTACCAGCAACGAGTTATAGTCCTTTTACACAAACAAGTCAGAGGTACTGGCGCTGGGGAGGTATAGAGGGCGGAGAAACACACAGAGTGCAGCCACTTTCAAAAGCAGGGCTGGACTTTGGGCAAAGGAAACATGAGGCAGAAAAGATGCCGACTGAACAGTGCACAATGTGCCTTGTTACCACTCAGTCTCAGATATAGAAATGGGGATTTCTTTACTGCAAAGCATATTAAGTGAGTCCCATCCAGTCCTGCCTAGTTCGTCGACCTCACTGTTCTCTGTTTTTCATCTGAGACCTAAACATCTTCTATCATCAGCGTTGAAAGTAGAGCACTGTCAACCCTGTTAGTGTACTACGCTGCTGTCACTGATTCGTGTTGGGTATTATTGTAGCAGGTGCCAAGTCTGCAAAATTAAAAAGCTGAACCACAGAAGGAAAATACATTTCTCAGAACAAAAAGAGAAATATAACTCATGGGTATGTAGCTACAGAAGGACAGCATACCTCTAAACTCTCATTCATAAGGGGTTACATGCTTGAGAACTACTTAAAATGAGTTTATCCTACAATGTCTATTTTTGTTTTGATAAAAAGTAAAAAGTATGAAATTCTTTTTTGAATTTTTCCTTCTGTGACAGGAGATTAAAGTACACAGTGTATGATAGTGTTTGGGGACTCTCAAGCTGCTAAAACTTTTTTTTAACTATTTATATGCTTCCAAGGATTTTATTAATTTGAGCAGAACCACGCAAGCCAGCTGTTTCCCGCAAACATTTAATATAATATAGAGGGCAACACTTCCCGTATCACCCCGTAGGGTGTTTTCAAGCAGTTATTGATTTAGAATTTAACCAAATAAGATGCAAAACACCGAAGCAAATGAATGAAATGAAAAAGTTGTGAAATTGGAGCTGATCTCATTTACTTGAGACAAACCCAATTTTTTCTGGAGAGAGTAAATATTTTAAATACATATTCAATAGCAAGTGAAATTTTTCTTATATCTGAAGGAATATTAGACAAAAATACATGACATCAGAAAAAGGGAAAATCACATAAAGCTAGTTACATGCATTCATATTAAATCTAGTATTTGGACTAGAATTACTTTTATATTGCATTCAGAAAACTAAACCCAATAATTCATGAGTGCTGAATTCAGGACTCTACCTGACATCTTGTTAACATTGCGTTAACATTAAGAAAATTAAGAACTCCACTTAGATTAACTTCTGCTCTCGTAGCGTGGTAGAAGGTAATAAATGAACCAATGTTGTGTCATCTCCAGTCCAGTATTATATAAAAGCCAGCTGACAGCCCCTAAAAAGGCACTGCTAAAGCACATGAAAAAAGAGAAATGGCCTAAGAACAAGCTATTTTATATATTTTTTAAATGTTATCATATAAGCCAAATTAAAACAGTCTCATTTGTAATAAGCTGAAGAGTCATTAATACAGTTTGGGAATTGCTGGAGTAATGTGTGTATATTATCCTTGAGCAAGGTAAGAAAGCCGCATCCCAACAACATCTGAATTGGAACCCACCGCATGGTTAGGACTCCAAAAGCCCTTTCCACTGCTCCACGCTGCATCCTCAGTCATCTGACTAATTCGTGGAATCCAATTGGTCAAATGATAACTGAAAACCGGGAAGTGGTGGTTTCAAGTGGTTGTCCACTTCTACTACTCTAAGACTCTACTCTTCTAATACGTGCTGCACCAGAGGGAGAAGAAAAGAAAGGCCAGGAAGCCACGAACACATGAGTGCCCCGGGCTACTTTTTGATATTTTTGTTTTTATTTCACAGAGAGAGCATTTCTCTCTGAAAATGTTCAGCTAGCTTTCTGTCAAAGAGGAATCATCTTGAGAACAAAGAGAGATAAGAATGGTAATGGCTTATTTGTATATTGATGAAACATTAATTCTCTCATGGTTTTTCTTTTAGGAAACATCAGAGCAGACACAGCCACAAATGTGCCAACAGAGTATACATCCTCCTTGACTCCACCTAACCAGATTCATAATGCTGGGGTGGAACAGCGCACTCTAAATCCATTTGTTCAATATCATGATATATAAATACATGTAATCTTCCCTGCGGAGTTGTTCATCTGTGTATTTCATAATTTCCTTGCCGAGGTCAACAGTTCAAGTGGATTTAGGTATTTAATATAAGTCACTGTTTAAGCCCTGGTATTCTCTGCTTGTGTGCATCATTTAAAAGGTTGAGGGCTTTCAGCAAATTAATTTAGACATCTTTTAAAAGCATCACCGAACTAAATTAGAGGAGTTCAGGCTCAAAATTTGTTTTGAGGTTCTTTGTTCTATGCACTAACTAAACAGAAAATACAATAAAAGAATTGCGAGCAGCAACTCACACGCACAGGCAGGTATAGACAAGATAACGGACACTCCTCTTCACTTAATGGTTTATAAAATCTGTCATACCTAACGCCAAGACTCTCACCTTTAGTATTATGTACACATACACATATGTGCCATATACAGTTTGGTATTTGAATTCATATTTAATTCATAATTAATTCAATAACATTTTCCAGGAAAACTCTTGATGTAAACTAATTTTCCCTGATGCTGATGATTTCCACAGGTTTGCATAGGAAATAGGAATTACATTTTGCAAGGGGAAAACACAATACTAGTCAAAAGATTTAGATTCCACGTTTACGTCCACATGCTGTCTCAAAAATGTATCTACAATGCAGATCTTTGCATTGATCTTTGATCAACGATTGACTGCATTCATTTGATCTTTGCTTCAACTGCGCTCTGTGCAGATCAGTGCTTTTTCCAACTCTCCTACAGCGGTTATTAAAAACTGAAAAAACAGGTTGGGGCTCTCGGAGGGCTCGGCTCCAGGGATAGATGATATTTTCCAAAGTAACTCCACTCATCCAATTCACTTTCAAGTAATAAAGACGATATTGGCATTTCCAACAGTGAAAAACTACTCTTGTATATTAGAAAGGCCTGCCAGACTGAGAAATGTGATTAAAGAGGCCTTCAACTTGCTTTGTGTGATCTACTCCTTACAATCAGATACAAAAAGGCGTCATTGTTTCTATTTATTTTTTACAGAACTCCTGATATTCAACAAACAGCTGGTGTGGAGCATGTTTTTTAATTGGGTTTTAACTTGCAAGCCACTGAATGTTGTGCTAATACACAACGCTTGTACTAGGGGTGGGGAGTGAAAAGATGCATGCTTTTCAACTGATTTCTTTATTCAATTTGCAGTTGATATGCATATGAGCAAGTAGCTGTGATATTTGGCCACCACATGGGACTGCTAGAAAGCATTCAATAAAAATGCTTAAGTTTTTTTATTTTAGCCTATTTTTGATCTCACTAATTAATGCTACACATCTACCCAATCTATGACTGCCAATTGCTTAACAGGTGACTTTCAAAACTACAACTCAGCACAGGTAGAACAAAGACCTACAACCACATGTCTGACACACCCACCTGCCACAGTTATTTGATTCCTCAGGCTCTGCAGCACCAGTTTGGGGAACAGATCATCTCTTATTGACACCATTGCAAGACTCCTGTCAGCTAACAATGCACAGGGGTCACACTTTTACAAACACCAAACAACAGTGTTCTTTCAGTTCTGTGCCAACACGGAAGGAATCGGTGCCACAGTCAGAAGGCAACAAAACCCAGGCTGAAACTGGCAACATGTGGACCACAAAGCTTGTCTGCATTAGGCAGGTGTTTACCCACTCCTGAAGTTTATACATTCATTTCATTCAATTCAATTGGTGTTTCTTCCGTGTTTGTAAATTTGCTAACTCTATTTTGGCATCATATATAAAGTGAACTATATTAATACCTATAGAATCTTCCATTTATATATATACACACACAATACATAAATATACATAAATACACATGAAACTTACAGTATTTTTACACAAAAAACAAATAATCTTTAATCCCTAATTCATTTCTGCTTTCTTTGCTGACTAGAAGGTAAAGCCAGACGATAAAAAAGGATGAGCCTAGTTTTAACATTAAGTTCTTTTTGAATTAAATAAAAACACCAGCAACATTTTATCTGTTTGGTTTTGTTTTCAATAAAGAAAACCAAAGTGAAGCACCAAAAGTATACAGATACTCCCCTCTGGCATGGAACACACGAGCTGTTCCACTGCTGATGACATGTCAGAATAAATCCGTACAATTTACGAGCACAATCTTCCATGGAACAATTCCAACAAAGGCATTTATGAACAGTGTGTTGCAAAACACACCACTCAGTGAAAATGTCCAAATATGTTCGGAACTGCCTGTGGAAAAAGCTCAATCGCTACATCAGTGTTGACTAAATTCAGAACCTCTTCTCATGACCCGTACAATAAAGTCAACTACTGCCTGTGAATACACAAGAGTCGCTCATAAATACTGCACGATTTCAATAACTCCCCCTCCATGAAAAATGTATTCAGTCTTTGTAAACCCTTCCATCGGAAATAAATGTTCAATGGTGATGTGTAAACTCTGCTATCCACTGGGAAACTGCTAGAAACCGCTAGGGAAAATTAAAGGGGGTGACCTCTGGATGTTGGCTGGCATTTTTTTCTGAAAGGAAATATCGCTGTTTGTTCTGAACTGTCGTTGCAGGTGTAATAACACCCTGACTGAAGATCATTAGAGATGGACAGCTGAATCAGACCAGTTACTTATAAAAATAAGATAATAAAAACCGATAACCCCAAGGTTTCGTTTCTAGTCGTCTAACACAACAGCATATACTGTACATAAATAGGATTGAGCATTCTGAACATTTATATTTTTGCGGGGCAGAAAACAGGTGAATAAAACATTCACCTTTCAAAGTCAATGAGCTTGTTAAGCTACCTTTGACACCTATAACTTGCAGTCACTCTGTCAGCCAGACTAACAGACGAGGATTTAATGCAAATTTTAAACCTAATAAAATCTGCCTCAATTTATGTCCTTTAGTTACATTCCTGAAGAGATTAATTTTTTGTAGCCTTTTGACATGGTTAAAAATGAGAGGGATTCTGAAAGTAATTTGCGAAATTAACTGTTGTGGCTGTGCTATTATTTTTCAACAATGAATAACATTTTAACTTAAGTGCTTATGTTTGTGGGCAGTTAACAGATTTAAATATCCATATTAAAAGAATGGGTTTTATTTTTTTAATACAAATTTGGCATCAGGTATGCAGTGAATATATATTGTAAGCAAATCAATGCATAATAAAACAAGTCTGCAGCATAAAAGAAACAAGTGGCCAAAAAAACAAAGAGTATCCCAAGAGTATTTTAAAAGTAGGATGGATCAGGATCTAAAATTAGTTCAGTTCAGAAGCTGCATCAGCATGCATATTCTGCAAAGGAAAAAGTAATAGGTTTATTCCATGCTGAAAAGAGAAGAGAGAAAACACAACAAATCTAAATATATACAACTTGTTTACACCTTAATTTAATATCATATGAGTGGATTGATTGCATCCAAACATCAAGTTTAGTCGTCAATCACGAGATGCATTCAAATTCATTTCTGGGCCCACTGTTTTTCTCGTACTTAGTCCAAGAACATTCCTTCATTAAAATTGGGCGATTTTAAAAAGTACCAGCTGAAAATGCAAATTGAGGATCTAGATCACTCGGGGCTTGTCTCTTGTGAAGCCATGCCTTCTATTATTCTGTTAACTTAACATGCACAAAGGCCTGTTTCTCTTTATTAAGGATGAAGAAAACTAAATGATAGCGTCACAACAGTATTATAATGCCTCTGCATTCTTTTACTCCTTTCTTTGGACTTTAAAAACAAATCAGACTTTGTTTTAACTAGTACTTGTCATTGAAAGGTGGGAAGAGCAAGACAACGCCAACCGGAGCTCTATGGAAAAAAGTACTTAATCAGCTGCAACAGGAGAGGTTTTCTCTTCAAATTAGATATCTTTCAACTGTCAAACTCTATCAGTCTGACAATGGAAAATAAAAACCTACTGTATGTTATTAAATAACAGGAAATTTCCAAATGTTTTATTATTCTTTCAGTTGCATGCCATTGGTGCTTTTCAACCAATCCTTCGCCCATTCCTTACAAACAGAGCTGAATTGACAAACACAACCCTCCAATTGTCACTTCAGGGTGAGACCAGTGGCTCTCCACATGAGGTCTTCAGAAATAACAAACCTACTGTATATAAAATATATGTTCCTACACAGCTCTTGGTCCTTCATGCTGCTGTAGCTGACAGGTCAGGCTCCTTCAAGGAAGTAGCTGATAGATATCGCTAAGCTTGTGGATCAGTGTCATGAACACTGAGGCCAAGCAATGGGCAAGAAGAGCTGAATGACCTCCTCTTGTGTGCAATATTAATGGTTTTTGGATTTATTAATTGTCCCATTGCTTGCTGGGACAGGCTCCAGTTCCCCCACAATCCTGAATTAGGTGACACAGTTAGAAGATGGATGGATTTAGTGCTCCTTAAAAAAAAGCATCACACCTTGAGACTTATTTGACAATTCGTTAGATTAGGTTAAGATTATAGGAAGATATTTCAACCTAACTTTATATACAGAATGTACAGAACGTCTGACTATTTATATATAACTGACAGTCCCTTAGAAAATGGCACTTTAAAAGAATAAGCAAAAGATTATGCTGCCCCTCATCCAGGTTGCGTTGAAGGTTGCTGGTGTAAAAGAAGAGATCTCATAGCTCAACACCATGCGGATTTGAAGTCACGCCAGGTTTCATTACTAAGTCATGAGCTCTTTAGAGAAATGGGGCAAGTTCGCTGGCAGCTCCGGTCTTAGTCCTTGGATTTGTCATCTGAGGCTCCTTCATGTTCCATGGATTTCATATTGTACATTAGGGGACTGAGCCTGTTCAGTGGCAGCCCCTCATCTTTGAATCAATCTTCCAGACCATATTAGAAACACAGCTTTTCTCAATGTTTTTAAATCTCTTCTTAATGTATGTTTGAGGTGACCCTTAAACCTTAGTCTCTCTCTTTTAATTCCTCAATTAGTTATGTTTTTTTTTTTGTATATTCTGTAAACTGCAGTGTATTTTTATCATATAAATATAAATTAGGCAAAGTGCCTTGAGGATGCTTGGGATTGAAAGCACTATATAGTGAACAAAACTGATTGGATGATTTGTACAGTATATGTGTGGGCACTAGGTCTAGGGAAATGGCTCCTGGGAATGAAAAAGCTTGATTTTTTGCTCCAAGTGATTTAAAATCAAGAGATGAATACTGTACAAATGATTGCTAGAGTGGAATTCTGCTTGATTATTATCCCACATGTGGTGTAATGAGCCAACAAGGGGCACACTGTCAGTCCTGGAAACACACTAGCAGTGCAGCCAGAAACACTGCAGAGGCCACTTTTCACAAGTACATACAGATTACACCACTTGACCAGTGTTATAGGTATCTAGGGGATGAATTAGTGGAGACTATAGCGAGATGACATCACATGGCTTTATTCTGCTTTTTTAACACTGAGGCTGAAGCAGTTCCAAAATAATAATGTACCTTAGACTAATCCTGGCTTGTAATTCAGCCACATTGCTCTTTCATCTCCAAGCAAAGGAAAAAAAAACAAAAATCAAACTTACCCCCTTAATTAGGTTATTGTCCCCTGTGATAGATGAAGCCACAGGCAGGGAGATGCTTTCCCTTGCGTCGGGGTGGCTGAATTATCAGATGGAAAGCGCTCTCATTTATAGCTTTCCCTTAAATTACTGCATTAAGTTTATTAGCAGTTAGAACTCCGCAAGCACTTTAAATTAAGTTTGTGCTGGGGGAGGGAGGCACTGCCCGCCCTACTAAGTCTGCTGATTCGCTGTGCTAAGCCCTGTCTTTCCCTTCTGCGTCTCAGTGACTTATATTTTTGTACACATTCCATTAATCAAGACAGTCCCTCCTCCCCCCCTCCTACCTCCCCTCCCCACTCTGAGCCCATCTCATCAATACACAGTTGGAAAGACTTATATTTCACAGGTACTGCTCCCCTTTGCTTCCAGGGCCAATCTGTCACCCACCTCTCAATAAGCTAATAGTTCTAATGTGTGAAAATTGATTTCTAGGGACCTGCACCCCCCTCCCACCTCATCCCCCTTTTCTGCTCAACCCAGTGATTTACACCCTAGTTGTTATTGATAAGCCTCAATTGATTTGGCTGTGTAATAAAATATTTAATGTGTGTAGGTTTTTGGGGGGTTGGAGGCAAGGAGGTGTGTGTGTGGGGAGGAGAGGGGTTAGAAATGATTTGCTGAACTCTCTCTCATTCAATACAGTCCAGGATTTAGATGAAGATCTATGGGCTCTGCATTGGAATGGACTGGGCAGGCTTTTCAAAGAAGCTCATCATTTTTCTCCCTTAAGTAGTAAAGCAAGCAGCTTAATCACTGCTTAGCTGTTAGTGATTAGCTTAAGTATCCCTGCAGTACTGTGGCTAGGCAGCAAGAGCACCATCGCATTGCTCCCAGACTGCCTGTCATTGCAGAATTGGTCCGATTGTTGTTGCCTACAGACTACGTTTGCAGTTTGAAAAGATCCACTGATTGCTTTTGACAAACCATACAATCTAAACCGATAGTCACTCGTGTCTGAAGTACAGTACGTGGTCTTATGCTGTGTTCCATCAAGGAAATGTGTTATTTTCCTCTCCCTTGGCAAAAGTATTTTTCCACACAGTGCTTCTTTGGTGTGGTAGACGAGGAAGACAAGGGCTGCCCAACCCTACGTCATTCACTGAAACCGAATATGCCTGCATTCTGAAAGAGCAGGTAGCTCAGGGGGAAAAAAAAGCTTCAGATATTTAAAGCCACCTCCATTTGCCAGAAGAAAGTTCCCCGACCCTAAAGATTTACTACGTCCTTTTAAATTACAGATAAATAAAAGCACAAATTGAGTACACGTACCTCTGCGTTCTAAGGCAGGTTCTTTTTGAAGGGTTAGGTGTGCTTTCTAAACCACGAAGTTTCATTTGTTTGCTTCACATTCACAAAAACTCAAAAGCAAGCTTCGCAAAGCTCTTTTTTTCAGCCAGCACTCTGTTTTTCTTTTCAAATCAGCTCCCTTGTGTTTTATTCAGGACCAAGAGCAACATATGCCAACATCATTTCAGCAAGTACGTATAGATTTGATCCCTGGGGGAACTCCAATTAGGTAATGACTGTTACACAAGGCAGGTGCTTGTATCAACTACCAAGAGCTCAGCTAACAGCTGAAAGCTGAAACACTGACCTTGGCTATTGTTCGTACCTGGGCCAGTGGCTTGGGAACGAAGCCCTTTGAGCTAGTATCCTCAAGCAAAAAGACTTTCATATAATTACATTTTTGGCTCACTTTCTTGCCTCTGTGCTGCCTGGAACAGCCATTTCTCCATTATTAAAATGGGGCTGCTCCTTTATTTTAGGTGACAGTTTGTCCATCTATTTATTAGCTCTCCCCTGACAAGTCACAAGGAAACAAGTACATTACACACGAGGCATGGCTATCTGGCAAAGCAACGTTTGTCAGCCTCCTATTAACAAGATGTTCAAACAGACAAGGGCTGTCAATTTCCTTTTTTTAAAGAGCTTTTAAATCTTTAGTTATTCAGTACCACAAAAAAGAATATGCCTCAATAAGCACATACCGACCTGAATTTAAGTAATTGAAATCCAGGTCAGTGCAAGACTTAGATTGGATGCTTCTGACCTGAAGGTCAATAGATCCCAATGAATTTCCGTCAGAAACTTGGCATATTAACTCATCTAAGCAGCCATCACTCTCTCCTCAACCCTCCTTGGAACAATCCCTAGGTGCTCCATCTTGTGACTGAAGCTGAAGCCATAACTGGAGGAAGACATGCTGGTGCTACTGGGAAATTCAACCCCCCCCCCAGCATCTGAGCCAGTAAAAGTCCCTGCCTAGAGTGGGTGGTGAGGTTTTGTCATGTGAATCCTGCCAGCTGTTGCTGGATGCCATGTAAAGGTGTGTTAGAACAAGCCAACATCCTCCAGAGCAGTGTGGAGTCTAAGCAACATGCTTATATCTCAGGCAACACATCAGCTTCACTGCACCTCTCAATGTGAGGAGGTATTCTGTGAGAGAAGCAATCACTGTAAGTATGGCTTAACCCACGAGAGTTATTAGATACCAAGGATAAATACTTTTAGTATGTAACACAGCAGTTGCACTATTCCTGGAATCTTTCCAGAGCTTATGAAACTTATGCAGTGTACAGCCTTCTAAATTTATATTAACTTTACTTAGCTGAAACTTTTATCCAAACTGACTTACATTTGAACTCAGTAATCTGAGCAAACCTTGCTTTGCTGGGCAAGGCAGCAATGGGACCATCCCTCTGACTTACAGTATTGTACACTATATCTGATGTTCTTTCCTCTCTGCAGACATCAATGGATTTTTAGTTTCATGAAGGAGCTTTGTGCATAACTACCTGATGTTTAAAAATAAATCAGCTGAAGTTAAAAGTTGTTTCATATGTAAAAACTAGGAGGAAGTGCATTTAAAATGGAGAACAGGAGGCATTTTTTTACCCAAAGGATAGTGGATGGAAGAAACACGCTACCCATCCAAGTTGTCAAAGCCTAAGCCCTGACTTCCTTCTAGAAATGGATGAATGAAATTCTTGGATCAGTTAACTTCCTACCAGGTGGTCAGAATACCCTCCTCTCGTTTATAACCTTTCTGTTCTTAGCAGTGCCCTTCACAGGATTTCAGTCAACAGACCTCCAGATACAAGTCCAGAGCTCTAACCATTAATGCCATACTGCTGACCTCAAACTAATGTTGAGCCTTGGATTCTAAAACATAGGCCCTGATATGAAAAAATAATACATCTTCACAATGAGAAAAAAGAACTAGAAATCTTAAAGGTAAAGGGCTGTTCAGAATTTGATGCACACTTCGCCTGTTTAATGCATTTCATTTTCATTTTAGATAGTAGTATTTTGATGTGATAACTCAAGTTCAGGAAAGCAGTCCATTAATAAACTTAAGCATTGATGGATTCTTTAGATTAAATTATAGGTATATTGAAGAGCTTTTCCATGGAATCAAATGACACTATGATTTCACTGATACTGAGAAAAGCAGGCCTTTCTGGTGATTACAGGCTTGTGTTATCAACCATCAGCTCTCCCTGCATTCAGTGCCTGACACTAGGGAATGAAAGTGTCTAATATTCTGCTGAAAATATTGCCCTTGATAGTCTGTTACTAAAAAAATATACTGTATTTAAAGTAATGGAGCAATAATTTTAAAACTCCTGAGGTGCAAATGATTACATGTGGGAAGGTCACATTTAGCTGACTACTCTTTAAGATATTTTAGATGATTAAAGAAATAGAGATTTCTGTAATTGCTTTAGAGGGCAGTCTTAGTTCCCCTAAGCAACTATGCTTTGGAAATGAATGCCTCTCTTCTCTTCTTAATTCAACAAGCCATACTTCAAATTACCAAGGAGAACTGCTGTTGTAGCCACTTCCAGAAAAGATGCATTCACACAGACTGCCATGTCAAACCTTTAAGTGTATTATTCCATATGATCAAGTGGGAGTCAGAAGTCTGAATTCTCCACTGATTATCACAGTACTATCAGCTCTGTCCACAGACCGAGCTTGCGATGTTCCAGGTGCTTAAAACTACACCTTCCATGACAACCTCACTCCTCAGTGAGGAGCATATTCTGTAACAAACAGGGGTAGAACTTTGGTGTTTAAGTGTAAATATTGAAGGACCGCCACAATTTAAAAAAAGCATATTGCACAGATTTGCAACATTTAAGATGGTGCTTTCTTTCAATTATTGGTTTCCAAATTTGGACTCACCAATTAAATTTCTACCCCCAGTTTGGAATTGACGGTGGACAGTCTATTCTGCCTTTTCTCTGAAGCCTAAATGTTGACTTTGAAACTAATTAAATTGGGTCTTTTAAGTACACCAAAAACATACTGCAATTGTCATTAGAATGTGAATTGTTTTTTTTTTCTCTGTAATTCTCCTAGCCTGCTGTTGCTGAACACCTCTGCTCAAGCCCTGTACCAGCACAAGAAAGACTACAGTATGTACATCCATCATATGGAGCATAAGCATGAAGCATAAGAGCCTTCCAGCAAGTAAAAACTTAACATCTCAACTTTATCATCTCAAGTTTTTACCTGAACTTCTATCAGTGATGAGAGCACATTTCCTGTGAGGCAGCAGTGTGGAACATTGCTTAGGTTTTTGAAGTCAAAACTTGAAGGCTGGCGGGTTCAGAAAACAGGTTTTAGCACTGGTGCTACATCTCAGACTGCCCCACTTATAAATAGGTGCAAATGCAAGTTTTGTAATAGCAATAGTTAAATAAATTATTAATTAGGATCAGTGTTCTTCTTTAGTAGAGGATGTAGCTGTCCTACTGTAGCTAACCACATTGTAAGCTCAATAAGACACAGCTGCCACTGTTGTGCATGAATCCAGGATCCTCCCAAATCCCCTTGCATTTGATAAGTTCGAACTATATCTGGATTGAAGTCTGAGCAAACAACAACATCACAGGATGAGCCACTTGCAAGACCAGTATTTCTATTATACCTATAGGTACTTAGTTTGTAGAAACGGCAAAAAACAAAATTTTACCAATGCTCGATGACTTTAATACCTAACATTACTCAAACACTGGAGTGGTAAATACCCGCATCTCTAAAGAAAGTTTCTTACTACGTTGCCTAAAACAGCCAGCTAGCCCTGCTTTGAAAAAAGTTTGCCCTTATAATGGAGTCCAAGCCTGTCCTTGCAAAATCAGGAATGGCAACAACCCTACCAGATTAATAAAATGTGAAAAGAGGAAGATCAGGGTGACCGTCTCTAATCCTAAGTATTACTGTCTGTCATTGGAAGATCTTTGTCATGGAGTTGAAAGATTACATGACTCTGAACCATTATTATTCTCCTTTTGCCTTCTTTGAAATTAAACTGAAGAAGCACATGGAAAGGTATAACGACAGATTAAGTGTAGATTTGCAGGCCGTCAGGGAGATGATGCTGGCCTAATCCTCGCACAAATCTTCTTTAATCTTTCTCCTAAATGAAACCTTGGATTTGAAAAGAATTACATACTGGAGGTGAGCTGAGGGGGTTTGGATGGGTTAGCAGTTGTGATTCTGTAATACACAGCATATCAGACGTAAAGACATATATGCAATGAGTCTGCTTGACTAACCAGCAAGTAATATACTACAGTACTCACTAAAAATGACAAATACACTGTGTAATACAGTCAGACCTCCAGATGTCTGAACAAGATTTTCATGAAGAACAACAAACAGTGATAATAGTGATCTAATACCAGTGTATGATGCAATATGATAATAGGACAGTGTCAACAAACAGTATGAACAGATTATACAGGACCTTATCCAGTTTTACACAATCTGCTCTTCCATCCATCCATTTTCTAACCACTTCCCCATGACCCTGAATCAGAAGGAGTCGAAGCCTATACCAGCAAGCCACGGGCACGAGGCACATTACACCCTGGATGGGTCACCAGTCCATCTCTGGGCAGCCAGACACAGACACGTACTGTACACACTCACCCCTAGGGCCAGTTTACCCAGTAGCACATTAATCTACCAGTCCTTGGAGTGTGGGAGGAAACCAGAGCACCTGGAGTAATCCCACATGAACACGGGGAGAACATACAAACTCCATGCAGATAGCTAGCCAGGCCCAGAAATGAACCCAGGGCCCCAGTACTGCAAGGTAGTAAAGCTAATGACTGTGGCACCATCCCTCGCACACACTCTTCTTTTAAATATATTTCTGTAATTAGTATTTGGCATGTAATAAAACAATTTTATTTTCCAAATTAATTGAATAGGAGACTCATTAGGACAAATAATAGAATTGGCTTGTTCATCATTCAGATTGATCCTGGGATCACAAACTTCTGCCTGAGAATTAGCATTGTCCATGCCCATCACATGCCTTTCAGGTATTTAATGAAAAAAAGACATGATGTGACTCACACCCACAACTGGCCAACGTTTTGGCCGCAAGGTTTTGCAAAGGGAAAAAAGTTTTGCAGTCTAAGTGCTTACTGGAGCCTATGAAACCAACACAGATTAGATAGGTAGGGTGCTCAGGTCCACAAAGAGGTGTGCAGGAATCTCAGAGGAAACTCATGCCACCTGCTGGCATTATGCCTGACTGTAGCTTGTAATACTGGCTCTTTCCATCTACAGGAAGCAAAACAGAAAAGACAAAGCACACAATTGTTGAATGACTCTGGTTTATCTCTTGACACTGGAATGCGGACTTGGCGAAATTGTTTATTTCTGGTAGGGGGATTAGGGGCTGTGTCTGAGCAGCTGTGCCCCTCTGTACTGTTGTTTGTTCTAACAAATGCTTAAAGCATTGACCTGGAAGTGCTTCAGAGATGGAGGTGAAGTGCTCCTGCTTCCGTAGCTGTGCAAGAATGCCTATCTTCCACACAGTTGGTCAAGAACACTCATTCTTCAACATATCAATTAGAACTGTGTGATCCGAGTCATCACTGAGACTCCATTCATCCACTTTAACATTTCAATGAATGCGCGCACCTCCTCAATAACAAAATTAAAACATGAGCACACTCTATGCTGATCATTATTGCACTGTGCTGTCAAAGACTTCTTTGAGAAAGGGTGAAACTCCCAGCTTAATCTTCCTTCCTCACTCTGCATCAGTGGTAACAGTTCTTACAAACACTTACTAAATGTCACTATTATACAGAAAGGGTAACATCTGTGGTAGCAGTTGAAAGGCGTGTCTGTTTAACACACATTGCAGGGAGCAATATGAATACAAGCCACATTCTTGGAAATGCTGCGATATATTTTGCACCAGTTTTATTTGGAATGTGTTGCTTGCTGCTTAAAATGCCCCCTTTAGGGATGAATAAAATAGCTTGAATTAAGTGCAAACATAATTTATTTTTCCTCACAGTTTTAGCTGCCATTATGTGCCAAAATAGTAGCCTCTAATTAAAAATATTTTCAGACAAAAGTTTGAGAGCCTGATGTGATAAGTTCTAAACGACAACTAAATGGCTCAGCAATTACAGAGGTTTGCTCAGAGCGCAGGATGAGTGTGTGGACCAGTCTGAGTCTGCACACTGTATGTCATTAGCCCGCTTGTGCCATGGACTGCACAGCTGTAGGAATGGAGAACAAGTGGCATTGAGGTTAGGTGACCTGTCTAAAGCCCCCACCTCCTTAATTCAGCTGGTGAAGCAGTTTGCTACTTTGCTGCATGATCTTCTGAGCAGCGGGGTTGCTGGAGAATAATGTCCACCAGGTATCGCCCAGGCGGGTCTTGCTTTCCAGTGGTGGATGAAGAGTATCTATATGTATATGTAAAGCACTTTAGGGTCCTTTTAGATGCCAAGTGCTATACAAACACAACAAATCATTACAATTAATCTTTTCGGTGAGTTCAAAACTGCACTGCTAATGCAACAGTCGAGGATTTTACCGGGAAACAGACAGGATAAACTATATTAAAAACATGGCCACAGGTAAAAGAGGAAATACATGAATAGGAAGCATCCTTCCATTCGTTTTCTGACTGCCTCACCCAGTTTGGGGTCACAGGTGAGCCGGAGCCTGTCTGGGCAAGAAACGCATACAGGACACACTATGAATGGGATGCCAGTCCACTGCAGAGCACTGACAGACAAAAATACACGCATACCAGGGCCCATTTTCCCAGAAGCCAATAAATCTACCACTACGTTTTTGAACGGTGGGAGAAAACGCACGTGAACAAGGGGAACACATACAAACTCCACACAGATTGCACCCCTGTCTGCAACTGAACCCCGGGGGCCAGCTTTGCACAGCAGCAGTGCTACCCACTATACCACCGCGCTGCCCAAACCACAATCAACTTAATAAAAAATCTTGTACAAATACAATAAATACAAATTATTTTTTAAAATGGAAAAATGCAAAACAAATGTGGCAAACTGCAGAAAGTTTTTCTTTATTAAAGAAGCATGTCGTATCTACATATTTTGTGAAACAAAAACTGCAGATGCTAAAATAGGGAAAAATATTTGGGTTATCGTGATTTAGCCAAATCTGATTAAATTAACATTTCACATATGTCTCCTGTTCAGCTCTGCCTTTAGTTGTTAGCAATGGTTAGCTCCTGCAATCCTTTGCTAAGGCTGAGAAAGGCATTTGCACATCAACACAACCAAACGTTGATTTTCCTCTTTTTTTCCCTCCTGGTGGCAGTTCTGACATTGCATGTACATTTTTGTGCTTAATTGAACACAACAGACAACAAGCTTTCAACAGCATGTCTCACTGACAGGCTTTGAACTACAAGGCCAAAGTTCAGCCCTGGCAGTGAAGCTGGTCTGTAATTGATGGCAAAACAACTTACAGCACTGACTGACAGACCGAAATGCACACATTGTATAACAAAAACAAAATGGGGCATTCCCTTTGGCAAGAGCTTTGCATGTACAGTATAGCCTGGCAGCCATCGCGGTGTACTGAATCATTTGGCCACTAATCCAGTTAAAGACTTTCCCCAGCAACATTTGGTTCAGATACACAAACTGGACTGTCAGTGATTTTTTTTTTAATTTGATCAAAATGCAAGTTGTAGCAAGCCTAAAAAAACGTTTCTCTCTCATGCTTTGATCACCTTACATTAAATTGGCCTGAAATGGAAATGGTGCTACGTACGAGATTTACACACAAAAAAAAATAAAACTGGGCTGTGTTTCTGGCTTTCTGTGGTTATCGTACACAGGGGAAGGGTACGAGATCAGCAATAATCAGTGGATTGTTACTATGGAACTTACAATGACAAAGATTTCAGTTTTCGTTTGGGATTGGTCTTCGGTGTATTCACGGTAAAGTTACGGTATTTTTAAGTCTCCATAACTAAATACACCAAATTAAAAACGATGATGTTCCTGCTGGGTGGCATGCTGGCACAGAGGAGACTGCAGCACTGGGGCACTGGTTTATTCAGGACTGGGGATGCTGCTCTGCAGGAAGCTTGCATGTTCTCTCCAGGTCTGAGCCGATTTCACCCAGGAGCTCCAGTTTCCACCCACAGTCCCAGGACACACTGGCAGATGAATTGGTCCTACTGTAGGTGTGAACGTGTGTATGTCCGCCCTGCAGTGGACCGGCATCTCGTTCAGTGGGCACCCAGCCTGGCACCAACCACTTGCTGGAAAAAGGCCCCGGCTCCCTCAGGATCTTGAGCTGGAAGAAGTGATTAGAAAATGGATGTATGACGTCCCTGTTGACAAAATATTCCACCACCATGCCAGCGTTCAGGAGAAAGGGATACAGGTATGAGCTCCCCTTTTTTATGACAGATCAATAACTAAAGGTGTTGTGCCCCAGAAAGGCCAGAGAAGGAGGGCCCTATCCTGCAGACACCCCTTACATAAGCGGACTGTGACTGTTGCTGCATATTTGGCTTAACCCCACAGGCTTTGGGTAGGTCTGGGTCAGTCTCATCTCAGTGTGGAGGAGAATCAAGAAGGTGAGACAGAATACGTCCTGGAGGAGGAGTTTTCACATTATTTGTCTCTACTGTGCTGGCAGGAGGGGTTTTTCTCCAGTTATTCAACTGCTGAAGATAAAACGGAAGGACACTTTGAAGGAATGCAGTTAGAAGAAAGTAACCAGAAGTGCCGCTTCCTTTTAACGAAATGGTGAGGAGAAATACTCCAAAAGAAACCGGAAATCTCCAGTATGAACCATCTCCAGACATCCACGAGACTAGACCCGTCTGTTAGAAATAAGATAAATCTGAACATTTTCAGGTCAGTAAACCTGAAAAAATTATACATTTTGGATAGTCCTTAATGTTTTCCCTTAACCATTTAAATGACAGCCACAACAAAAAGAGACAAAGTCGGGGTGTGCCCCTCCACCAGAGCGCACACAGTGCCTGTATACCGCACGCATCTTTAATTCTCCTGGGAATGTGCAGGAAAGAAGTGGCTCTCATCACTAAAGAGCTACAAGGAATTCCCAAAAATAACTGGAGATTGGAGTACAGGAGAAAATCAGAAAGATCAGAGAGGTCTGAGAACCTATGATTTCGGCAGCATGATGGAAACACTGGGGCACATGCTTGCAATAGCCAGGAGCAGTTTAGGGTCAAAGGTCAGGGTGTCATAAATACCCCCCCCACATGTCCTCAACAAATGAATCCCATCGGACTGGATCAGCTGATAAAGTAATCATGCAGATTCATTTTCTCCTGATTATAGTGGTATCAAGCAGATTTAGTAATCAACCTAGGAAACAGCAGACATACACCATAGGAAGGGAGGGGTGTGTGTGTGTGTGGAGGGGGCGGGGGGGCTGAAGGTCTGGAGTCTTGATTGGATTTGTCAAGATGATAACTTGCTTACTGTAAACAAAGCTATCTGAGTCCTGTACGGTAAGAGGCTTTTCAATTGATGAGCCAAGCGCAGTCGTAATCCATTCAAACATGTCTCGGTTTGTTCTGTTTGCGGACTCGTCTCTCTCCAGCGCTCCAGCAGCATCAGGACAGGGGTGCCAAGCTGCTGAGTAAATGCACGCAGATTCCTGCTCGGCAGTAATTTACAGAATACTCCCCCTTCCATGATAAGGTGAAATAACAGCCATGCAAAAACAGGATTAAATATAATATTTGATAAGAAATATTTGACTGCTGATATCAGACTTTTTAAAGCTGTAGGCCAGTCACATCTGAGGCTCCCTGTGATCTGCAATGACTTACAAAACACTTGATGTACAATATATATCTTGTAAAACACTTGCCTGTTCCTGGACTGCTAAAAAAGGTTTCTGCTACAGAGATTGGTTGATATTGTATTTCAGGATGACTTGTATGTTCCAAAGATACATACTGTAGTCTCAGCAATGCCCCTTCTCAAAAAAACTAAAAGCACTTAATTTTCAGTTTTGCCATTCAATTTTTCAGCTAATTTTGCTGAAAACAACACAGGAGTACTCAAGTTGCATAAATGGCCAGTCTTGGTGTTTATCCTTACCTGAAATGCCAAATGATCTACTATAATAATACCAATTGTGCATGCTTTAATATATATATATTTTTTTATTAAAAGCACAGAAAATGCAGCTTAAATGAAAACATAACACAGTGCTGTGCAAATCACCTTTATAAGGTCCGTTAAACTGTTTTTGCTTTAAGAAGCTTTGAATTTAATGGACAAAATCTGTTAAAGGGGAATTCAGTCTGGAAAGTCAGAATTAGCTGGGAATTAATCTACAAATAATAAAACAAAGTAAAAATAAATACTACATAGATTTAAAATTCAGAAATGTCAATGGTGGCCTACAGGGGTAAACCAATTGCTTCCCAAATGTGTTGTTTAGTATGCTTTAGCGACTTTTATACACTATGTTTACAGTATGACATAAAATAAATACCTTGATATGATATTTTTGATTAAAAAAGGCACTGGAATAATTTTGATTGACTGCGGTGATTGCAATTGCTCAAAAAAGTGAAAGGATCCAGAAAGTGCATCTAAACCATAGTTTATATATTCAGATAAAATAGTGTGTTTAAGGACTGAAAAAACAATGTGATTTAACGGACACCCTTTCCCAACTATTAGATACAATACGAGTATACGAGTACACTTTTACTGCAGTGAAACTGTCTCCCTCTGTTGCCTTGCAAAGAATCCAAAGAAACATGGCTCACGTCCACTTGAACTCTCTTTTTTAAAAGCTCATGTCAGTTCATGCTTAACTAATTACTTTTATCCTGAACACTATATAAAAACACTCCTTAAAACAGCTAACCTTTCCTTTCTCAACTTAACCTTTTCGGTGCCCCCACTCCCCGCCCCCCAAGTCTCATGCCACCCCCCTCCACCCTCTGGCCCCTGAAGGATTCTGTTTACGGTTTTCCCTGCTGCTTTCAAATGCTCTTCCAAAGGCAAAAACGGGACCATAAAAGACGAGAAGTGCAAATAAAAATCAATTTTACAAGATGTTGGGAGAAGAAAGCACAGCTCCTCCTTCAGCTGCTTGTGGCCTGTGGCCTGACCTTTGCAGGCTTGCCAGAGCAGGGGCAGCAGGAGAGTGGAGGGAAGCAGATCTCCACGGTCCTCTCCAGGACGGAAGAAGCACGACCGCTGGAGACCGACAAGCCATCTTAACTAGAGCGACTAACATTCAGTCAGATGTTGAAAGTTACTCTTAAAAAGAGTGGCTTTGGAAGAGGTATGTAAAACCCCAAATCTCTCGGGTAAAAAAAACAATGTACGATAAGGTAAGGATAATGCAATGTAACGTGCATTTTCCCCCCAATTAAAAGCAAAATTTCTAAACAGACAATAAATATATTAGTAGCAGCAATCATGTCTAATGATACACAGAGAAGTGTCACCCCTCTTTTTAAAATGGATTATTTTATTCTTGGGGGGCAGACAATACTGCCAGTGTTACTTTTAAATATGTAACTACATCACAAGATGACAGGACCCAAGAGACGGAGATACAGTATGCCACCTCCCACCTTTTATTTAAAACAATAAATCTGATGGTTTATTACAGGGAGAGCTCAATGTGTGGGAGTTTTTCTGCACTTTAATTCTTTTACTCAGGTGAACTCATGTCATATGAAACCTGATCGTGGTTAAAAGTACCATCCCCCAAGAGGAAAAATGCTCTTAGGAACTTTTAAAACTGGCTTTAACGGTATGTTTTTAGTGCCCACTAAAACCACAGCTAAACCACATGAAAAGACACAAAGCAGTAACCGATAGGAAGCAAAACTGGAATGCATGGCCTCTTCGTTTCAGAAGACTCAGGGTTGTACATGCTCTCCCACTCCAAAGATACTTTGATAAGGCCTCTGTCTCAGTAATTTTTATTAATATTTCTTGAATTATATTTGGTTTGCACAATCTCATGTTGTTGCTCCTGCTTCATGAGAGGCTTAACAAAGCTTTTCCTCTTTCAGATGTGAAAAGTCTCCTGAGGAGAAATTAATAATGTTAGAGTCAGGCATCTCGGTAAATAATCTACCCGGAAGGGAAGCAGGAAAATTCATGCACACCACGGCTTACGCAGCCAATGATGGAAACGCTCATCAATTAAAGATAAACGTATAGTACTTCAGTAAAATACTTCTTCTAGGAAGAACTGGACAGATGTTTGGGTTAATAGAAGCAGAAGAAGATTGCTGGGTCTCTTGCATATATATTCTTCAAACATGCATACCTGTTAACATTTTGAAAACGCAACCAATTACTGGTGTATGATCTGTAGAAACTGTGAGATATGAAAAGCCTAGGACATGACATGCAACAAGTGAACACATACCCCTTCCTTACAGAGGTGCCAGTCGTGTTTGGTAACTTTACATTTATAAGAAAGGTCACCCCTGATCTAGTAATTGGCTTTATGTTTACAGCATCCTCACTTCTGCTAGTTATGAGTTTTTCGGGAAATACATTTCTTAACATCATCCATGTTTTCATCCATATGTCTGACCCCTATCATGCTTGTTCATCTTTACAGTTGGTACCGAAGTGCTAATAGCCAATCTCCAGTCAATAGACTAATGTTTCACAGTAACTGGTGATTCATGCATCGCTAGACCTAAATTGTTCCTGTGCTATGTACTACATCTTCCAACAACTGAATATACAGACAACATTCACTTTTGAATCTCTCATTAAATTAAATACTCTTAGAGGTTAAATACCACAGAGAAAAACCACACAAAAACACCTTTTAGAACTTCACATGGACCCTATTGTGAAATACATGACATGCCTCAGCCATGATAGAATTGGCTCAGTGTTGCATCTGTGTTTCCCCGCGTGCCTTGGGTGCGTTTGTGAATACAGCGTGAAAACTCTTAATTCTTCCTTCCAGCGGAGTGGGATCAGCCACTGTCTTTCTGCCAGCTGAGACCTCATGGTAGAGTCCTGACCCGTTTTCTCCTCTGCTTGTAAAGGCAGCCATAGGGCTCCGAGCAAGTAAAGACATCAAAGTCACGTGATGAGAGAGCACCAGCAAATACGAGCAAGATCACAAGAGGCTCTTTATGTAATAAAATGGGCCTCTTTTACCACTACTTCTACAATGTCTTAAAAAATCCTGCCATGTCAGATGTAACCAATAAAACACAAATGCTTTCTTGTGAAAACAGGCCCAAAACCTGCTGTAACACAACATCTCCACTTGTATGCAGTGTGTTACTGGTTTTTGGTCGCAGTACATCCTGGCAAAACTCAAGCAAAACATGGAAGGTCACTGTTACATTCCAAAGGTTAAGACTTTAATTTGCAAATATCCCCATATTCCTTTAATACACAGAGAAGGGAATATATAAAGATTCAAATTTTAAATGTTCTAAAAGGGAAATGTATATCTTCTTTATACTAGTATCTGGCTGCTCAGGATTTCATGTTCCTTCTATCATTTTTCATGTTGACTAAGAATCAGCTTCCTTTGTAACATAAACCTAGTATACCTATACTGCAGGTCAGAAAACAGAATCTCAAACCCAATACTAACAGAGCATACTCTCTCAGACTTCAGATGCTCCAGATGGGACAGATATCATATATACTGTACATATCCGAGTAGTATAGTCTCAAGATATCAGAGAGGTACAGTATATTCAGTATTTAATATTTTACAACAGAAATCAACCAGACAATACAAAGTTGCAATTACATGAACAAAACATGCAATCAATACTAGCCATTTGCAAAGCCTATCTTCACTCAGTGACATTTCTTAATGTCACCGATTATTGTGCACAACATCAGCCATGAAGATATTAGGTAGGTTTACATGTTTGATTAGAAAATCTTCATTCCACAGAAGCTCATAAGTCTCTTTTCATTAACTAAATCACTTCAAAACTAAAACATCACTGGCTTTGGAAAAACAATGGGATAAAGCATAAAAGGGGTTGAGTGTACAAGTAGAACATAGCAATCAGCATAATTGATATACTCCATCCATCCTGCTTTATCCAATGCAGAGAGACAGATTTGGTCAAGCCATGGGCAAAAGGCAGGATACACCTTGGACGAGATGCCAGTCCATCACAGGGCACACATAGACATCCACAGCAGGATCAGATTTCTCAGAAGACAATTAACCTTCAAGCATTTCTTTGCACTGTGGCAGAAACGAGAGCACTTGGAGGAAACCCACAAGAACATGGGGGGAACACAGAAACTCTGTGAAGACAGCACTGCAGGTCCAGAACTGAACCCAGGGTCCCGGCACTGTGAGACAGCAACACTAACCACTGTGCCACTGTGCTATGCTGTTAACGATGTAAAAGACAGTTAATTTAGTCATTTACTTACATGTAAACATTTACTTACATGTTTAGGTAAAGAACCTAAACCGAATCATTCCAACAACAGGAAACTTGAAAACACGAAGTCAAGACACTTTTGACAACGATTTATGATCCGAACCACCAGACTGACATTCTCTGCTCTGCAGGTCCCATCATTACATCACAGGAAGGAAACGGATTGACTCTGAAGGGGATTTCATAGTGGAAATCATTCATGCACAGCCTCTCAAGTTTTACCAGGTCCACAGCACTTGAAAGGAGTGAGAAAAAGACTCTTCTATTAAGAAGGGTAGCTGTACAGTACACATCTTTAATTGACCTCAGGGGTTTTGTAGTTAACGGGTCAGACTTCACTAAAAGCTATAGCTCCATAATGCGCACTAGTAAAGTGCTTACTTGCAGAGGGCTTTTCACTTGGTTTTAACAAAGTAATCAATGGCTAAATCTCACGGAAAATACAATTCTCCAAGTATTCTAAGTAATGACAAGAGAAGTGACAGACCTAAATAAATTCTTAATTTCTTAATGTGTAATTCATACTCGAGACTTTTGTGTTTCTTCTGCTGTTCACATTTTAAGCATGCATCAACGAATGCACCGGTTAAGCCAAGTTTACGTGCATGAACTGCGTTGTTCTTGGATTGCAAATTATTAGAACCAAAACAAAAGAAAACCCAACAGAATTTCTTAAATCAAATCCTCAGTAATCTTCCTCTATGTACTGTACTGTACACAACATATACACAGACATTTAATATAGGTACAATATAAACCTGAAGGCAAAATTAAGGGTAGAAAAAGGAGATGACAAGCAGCAGGTAATCTACTTGGATCCTTGGACAGGGGCTGGGGAGAGTTTTCCAGTTCATTAGGTAGACCTTTTCGATTGAACAGCTCAATAAGCATTTCTTTAAGCAAGTGAGTTCCAAAGATTTTCAGGTTAATTAAATCAATATAGCCAGAAACAGCAGCCGAAGGATGATGCTGGGGCTCCTTGTCAGCACATCCTGGGTTTTAGTACAGAGACGTACTGCAGTGTGTGTGTCGGGAGTGGCTTTTCTTATAGAAGATCATGTAGAAAATATGGCCAGGGAACAATTACTCCTCTGCTGGTGCTGCTACTATGTTCACGTTTTTATTAATCGCTGTTGAAAACCCTAGTAAATTGTTTGCGTGCAATTGCCCATTGTCGTTGTATACTGGATTAATGTAACTCTACAGAACCTAATTAATCTAACACAAGTAGCTCCATCAGGGTAACAAGATGGCTCAATTCTGATAGCCATAGACTCCTATTAAGAGTGACTACTTGTGCTGCCATCACATTAACACAATTCTGCATGCCATTTTCTCTCAATGAGCTTATTTGTATACATTGGGCTCAATTTGATTTGGATTGGAACTTAAATTTGTTGATGACACAGCCCTGGTCAACTTTTAAAAGACCCATAAAATAATCATGGGCCCATTCTGAATGATTTTTTCAAACAGTGTGATGAGTTTTTTCAAGACAAAAGATCACTGATTTTAGGAAAAATGCCAACATAATTAACAGTCAGACTACAGATATTGTCAATGACTACAAGTACGTCTGATTAGTCACAGACAAAAGTTGAGACAAATGTTGTTACATCATTTATACAAAAAGGATAACTGAGACACTTTTCTTAGGAAATATCTATTTAATGCAGATAGAACTATTTTTTACATTTTTCTCTAAGTCATTTCTTACCTTTAATTTTAAAAGACTGATTTATAAAATTAGTATAAATAAGGAGCAAAATAAATAGAGCAAATCAAATCAACTTAAATATCTCACACTCTCCATTGTGGATTTACACTTATCCCATCTGGGAGACGCCTCTGTGTCCATGGGTGTAAAAGCAACAAACTCAAGAAATCTTTAATCGTGGCTGGAATATCGCCTTTAGAAAGTAGCTCTTAAGGCCTGTAAGACTACTGTACCGTCTCCTCTGCTGGTAATGTTTGTCTTCCTTGTTGTATTGAACTGTGCAATAAAACAAACCTCCTCCAGCACATAATAAAGCGTGAACTGAATACAAATATAAAACTAGATTACATAAAACTGGATTGGATAGAATTAGTAGAACTTTCAATGTAATGAAATAGTATGAAATATGTCCTGAAACAAAGACCTTTACAGACCAAATACGGCACCTTTGTTGACTTACACTGGTACAGAGATTCCCTCAAAACCCATTTCAGTATGGAAGCCTAAATGTCCTGAAAAAGCCGTTTAAAAATGAACATTCACATACCTGTAAAGAATTAAGTATTTTCAGTAAAACATTACTCCAGCCAGCCCGCCAGATTAATAATAATAAATGTAATAATAAATAACATGAATAATAAATGTAATTTACCTTATAGGAAATGTATTTGCTTTATTGGTAGGGTAGCATGTTGGTGCAGAGGTTAGCATTGCTGTCTCACAGCAATGAGGCCCCGGCTCAATATCGGACTTGGGGTTTTCCAGGTGGAAGGCAGTCCCCATTACCTGTAAAACGCTTTGAGTGGAGTATCCAGAAAAAGTGTTATATAAGTTTAAGCAATTATTATTATCTGTACAGAGTTTTAAATGTTCTCCATGTGTTTGCGTTGGTTTCCTCTGGGTGCGCCGGTTTTCTCCCACAGTCCAGAAACACACAGGTAGGTTAAACGACTTTTAGGAAAAATGGCTCTACATGCGAGTGTGCGTATCCTGTGAAAGACTGTCGCCCTGTAAAGGGATTATCCTGCCTTGTGCCCACTGCTTGCCTGGATAGCCTCTGGGGGGATGAACTGGATGAAGCAGTTAGAAAACAGATGAAAGATACTGCAACAAAATATAACTTTGAGGCAACAGAAACTGCCCTTAAAACTTTTTTAATCTTTTTCAGAATTTGCATGTTCATGTGGACTACCTCTTTTCAGGCTCTTGCTACCTTTTAAAGACATTCAGGCTATGTTACTGGCATCTCTAAATTGCCTGTGCTTGACTGTGCACCCTGTAATGGACTGGCATCCCATCCAGCATGTAGCGCTGCTCTGTAACCTGGGATAGTGCAATAGGCTGTATTGCGTTGAGACTTTCCAAACAGAAGCAGCTGTAATTCACATCTAGGATTTACAGTGTATAAGGTTGATTTCAGTTAAAAAATTAGAAATTATTTTGTCCAAGCTCAGAGAGGCTATTAGACTAAAAGCACCTTGACAATTAGCATGAAGAGAAGAAAAAAAAAGAGACTGCTTGTTAACTTATTCCGTTCACCCAGTATGTTAATCATTTCCCTACCTTTTCTTTTCTTCAAATCACTGTGCCTTTGAAAAGGCTCATTTTCATAGAAATCGTTTGAGATCGTCACTCTTCCACTTCCTTTGTGAGTGCAGAAGGTATTACAGCAATTACTCAAATCCCAAATTTTAGTCTGTTCAAACAAGAGCGACTTGCGTCTCTGCTACAGAAATGTTCTCTAAGAGGAACGGAATTTGTCAAAAAGGTAATTGGAAAGGGATAAGCAATGATAAGTAGCCTGTTGAAATAGTGAAATAATCCACAGCTTTCAAGACTCTTGAGAGGAAAGGGTGGATTTTTCTTTTCTTAACGTGCTTGTTTAAATCCATTTTTATTTTTGATGAACAAATTGAACCTTTGTCCTGATTACTATTCTCCAGGCACACGCGTTTCATTTTGTCATGCTAATGCTGAAAACACCTGTTTCTGGTGGAACAGAAAGCATATCTGGGGAAACTGTAGTCAAGTAAAACATGCAGCTTAACAAATCACAACACTATAAAAAATATATTTTAAAAAGGAGGCCCTTTTCTACCACACTGAAGCATGCTGTGGATTTTCCACAAAGTTAGGGTGATGTTTCAAAACATGAATGTCTTTCTGCTCTCTTTCACTACAGTTTCATGGGTTAATGAGCAATGACCATGTGGACCCACAACAAGGAGCCTGAAAACAATACAGACATGACTGTAAGGGTCTTGGATATCATAACATCCTGGTAATATACTAGGTATACTAGTACTAGGTCAAACTGTAAGTAAGACTCTCCTATGCTCTTCCTCTCATAGAAAGGGAGGAAGTAAAATGAAGTAAATAAAAAGGGAATCAAAAAATGTAAAGAGATTTCACATTTGTGCTGTAATTTACCTTGTTCCCTGATGCACCATCCCTCTAATTAAGCAGCAGCATTTGAGAAACACTGTTTCTCTCCCCCTGAATAGGGAGTTTGAATAATGGTAGTGGGGCAGTGTAGTGGCTTTGGCGATTAGGAATGGGAGGTGGGGTAAGAGGCTCCCCTTTGTACCCCCTCCCGCTCCCCAGCCCATGCCCTCTCCAGGAGCCCCAAGTTTCTGTTGCGGGCTCAGCTCTCATGCCGAAATGCTTTAATCAGGCCAGAGTCCCTAATGAATGGGGGGCTAAGTGTCTGCTGAAGAGAGGAGGACGGAAGGTAATTTCTGGAAATGATTACTGACTCATTTCCTTGTTTATCCTGCCTTTGAAAGAGGTAGAGCTCCCCCCCTCTTCTCTTTTTCCCAATCCCCCCCCCTCCACATACACAGCATTTTCTATACCATTGTGGACCCAGTTCTGAACAGTATGCATTAAACACAAGCTCTTGTTGCTTCTTTTCATGTGTTCTCCAGTCCTTGTGTGCTTCAAGTGGGAGAGCCGGCTTAGCCTGAAGTTAATGGCTGGAAAGCTCCTGGTAACCCCCAGAACAGCTGTCTCTCTGCTCCCTGCTCCCCTTTCTTGTCTTTTCTTAGGCTTTTCTATTGTTTTGTTTCCTCCCTCCCCATCGGGGAGGATGAAGGTAATGGTCCTGCTGTTGATAAAACAGCCACTTGAGCAAATTTCAAAATTTATCTGTTTCCACAGCCAAGTGGTTGAGGCTGAGGGCCGGAAGGGGAGGGAGGGAGAGAGAGAGGCTCAGGCTTTTGCTTGATATTTGTACAAAAGAATGAAGAAAAGCGTCTTTCATCTGTCAGCCACCCCAAAGGGAGCTTTTGGAGAAAAGACTCGTATAAATAACTAGTAACGCCAAGCAATGTACAAGACATCTGCCTATCACAGCAGTCGCACTTAAAAGCATTTTCAGACTATCTTGATTGCTGAATCTCACCTTAGAGATTGTCAAAACTGATGTGATGATTTTGGTAAACCAAGAGCTCATTATCTGTAACAATTCAAATGATGTGCCTTTGACTTCTGGGGATACTCCAACCTATTCTGCTGGCCTGAAATGAACACGTCTCAGTTACAAAGTTTCACCTGCAGGTCTCAAGAAAATGAAATTTTAACCATGCTCTTTTCCTCATACACATAACTGCAGTTAAGTACATCTCTTTAGTGGATCTTGATCTAAAATATATATGTATTACTGAAATTCAAAACTTGTAAAGTACAGCAACAGCATTTTCATTAACCTAAGAATTAAAACAGATGGACACAAGCTTATATGCAAATTGGCAATACTTAAGCTACAAAATCCGTACAATAGAAAATTGTGTTACAGCTTTACCGACACCTGGCAAAGTTCAAAAGTAACCTGAAACCTTTACATGATGGCATAGAAGCAATTTGGGGTGGTAAAGAAGTGGGAAATACTTCTGAATGGAATATGACTCTTAACTCCATATCCATCAATAAAGCTTTTGTCTACCACAAAGCAACCTCATAGCGAATCAAAATGAAATTGTGTATAACAATTTCTTACACTTGAGTAGCACTTTTCTGGACATGACACTCAAAGCTCTTTACAGGTAATGGGGACTCCCCTCCACCACCACCAATGTGCAGCCCCACCTGGATGATGCTATGGCAGCCAAAATGCACCACTACACTCACCACATATGAGCTATTAGTGAAGATGAGAAAAGAGGGATGAAACCGATCGATAGACAGGAATTATTAGGAGGCCATGATTGGTAATGGCCAGGGGGAAACTTAGCCAGTGTAACACACCTGCTCTATTCAATACACGTAAATAACACATGATGAGTTGGTACAAATGCCAACTTAAAAAGCACACTAGCACAATCATCACTATCATGAAGAGACAACTTCATCGTGAAACAAGAGCCTGCATCTCTGGCCATACACTTCAAAGCTCCAATTCTGCCTGGACTCGCCAATATTTGAAAGACATTCTGAACCAGAAACTTATTAAATAGTGAATTTTGTTTGGAAGGGCAGGTTGCACTTTGCTTCCTCTGGTGATGAAATACTTCTCTGCAGGTTTTTACTCCTCACTTCATGAGGAAAGTCTAGCTACTTCACTGCAGTTCAAAGACAGATTCTGTTGGCAGAAAGTATGCAGAGGATTTTACACTAGCAAAGGCAATCAAACGCTTAACCTGCCTGACAGGAAAGAAAGATTTCTGCACTTCAGGTCCTCCAGCTCTCCACGCACACATGCAGACAGACTCACTGGAAGCCAAGGAGTGTCAATGCTGAAGGCTCTTGAAGGAGATTGCAGCCGACGTGCCCTTGGAGAATAGATTCATTTTCCCCGCTTTTCGCACCTACCTGTTTAGTGATGCCTGGCTTTATCACTCCGCTCTCTCATCCTCGGGTCAGGACAAATCCACGCTTCAGGGGACAATAGGTCGCCCGCCCTGCCACAGCTATCCTTAGCCACCGCCAAGGCCCCTGTCCTCTGTCAGGCCAAAAGAAGGGCTTTTTCGCACTGTCAGGCCTGTCAGCTTTTCACTTGCAATTAGTCTTCACTTGGTTCTTGCTCGTCAGCTGTCGTGAGTTTAGCACCCAATCATGAGAACTGACAAATAAAACTAAGGCAGTATGACACCACTGGTGTGAAAGAAGATTCTAATTCTGGATAATTAGCTGACGAGAGCAGGGAAGGGGAAGAAGAAGTAAAAACAGAGCTGGCAGTGCGTCATAAGCATTTGTCTCATCCGTCTGTCTATCTTTCTGCCTAGGTCAGTCTATCTAGTCTTCTGTCCTTCCCTATCTGCCTCGCTGTTCTGCAAGTCTCTTCCTTTGTTTGCTCCTAATACTAGTTCTTTGTCTTCCCATGTGGAGTCTGTATGCATTAAATATCCCTTTTTTTATACATCCCAAATATTTTCAGTTTTCCTTAAGTGGAAGTCTTTTAAAAATCAAGTGCATTGTTTGACAGGAACATTGTTTTCATGTGTAAGACTGAAGGCCATTCCCAAAACACTCAACAGGAACAGTACCAATTAATGCCTCTTCAGCCAAAATTATTGTTTTCAGCTCTGTAGTTACTATGGAAAGTCATACAGTTAAAAAAGGTGTATAAGTCAATGATACTTAATTACAAAAGCTCCAAATTTAAATTTTGTCATCCAAAATTATAAATGTTAATAATGTTGTGAAAATGCCAGCTAACACAAGCCACATGTGTTAACCCACTACCTCCAGACACACAATCAATCAGCCCACATGAAGAGCTGCATTTTTCTTGAATCTTTAAAAAAGCTAGCCATTTCCCTCTCACTTACACAAACTAACTTCCAAAAATAATCACGTTGTGAAGGTTGATGCCTGGAAAGGAAATGCTGTTTACGCGCATAAGGTCATTTTAGTTGGAATAGCATTTAGCACTAGAAGGGAAGACCAGACATCTTATTTACAGTACAGAGACACAGATACTACTTACTGTATACACATAAACCCATTTGTGCCAAGATGTAAGATATAAGCACCCAGCTTAATATGCTATAAAAATGTTTTGCCGATTTAACAACTGATGCAGAAATACACAATCTATAATTGTATACCAACAGGAAGCGCTTTCAAATGATACAGTGACAACAAAAGTTAGTGAATCATGCCTTCTCACCTTATTCGCTTTTTGCTGCCTTGCTAATGTTGTAATGACAAATCGCAGTAATGAGGGACACAGGACAGCAGCAAGCACAGTAACGGAGACACTGAGTGGAGGCTCTGTGGCAGGGGCAACAAGCAGGGCAAAGCTGAAGTGACTGATGATTTATTCTGGGCAACGCTGCTAATTGCACTGTAATTACACATACATCACCAACTGGCTTTTAGGGTTCCCAAATGTGGGTGGGGGGCTGCATTCCTGGAGGGTTTGGTAGGATGTGAAAACCACAAAACCACTGAACTTTATCACATAACTGGTTATTAACACTTTAGACTGTGCTGCAGGCTCTCTCATAGGCACAACCAGCAAGCTTGTCTTTAACAGAAATGAATGCAGCCTAACAAATCTTACAGATCCACGCATTGCCAAACCGACACTTTATAAGAGCGGAACGATCTATTTCATTTCCTGGAAGAACTAAAAGGTTCAGGTGCAATTCTAACAGAAAGTACTCACCAATCCCTCTGTAATTTGAGCATATTGTTACGCTGTTCTACAAGCGCACTGCAAGTCTGCATCTTGCAGCATTTCAAGGTTGAAAACTCTATATTCATTTCAGCTTTAAAATATGTTTAGGTTCTCCTCAGTCGATTCTGTTACCTCTTACATTTATCTTAACCAGAGGCAAAAAGGAAACTCTATCCAACTTAAAGTGGCACCAAAACTCATTTCTCAAAGACCTTATTTCCAGCATATCTAATTAAAACTGACATATTGTCTGTCAGATTTCCTGTACCAAAGGGTGTGTTTAACGTGTACCGATTAGATATTTTCCCAACTGTACAAGCTTTACAGTAGGTGTGAGGAATTTCATTGTGATATATCCTCTCAGCTAGAATATATGGTCTTTGTGATAATGATTTATAATGAGATGATGTCCCCGTTCCTAAGCACAGTAATGACACATAATGTATGAACTAAACAGCTCATTAAAATTTGTTTCATGTTTAATCATACAATGTATATCAGAACCTTGCACAATAAAGGTGAGCAACAACTTTAATTTAATGCATAAACATTTGTTTGATATGGATACTGCCTATGCTTTTCAAATGGCTTGGTACTCCTGGAGTTCTGGAGTTCCTGTCTTTCTCTGCAATTTAACCTTTCCATTGTATTAATAATAATTGCTTACAATTATTCACAATAATTCACAGGTAATGGGGACTCCCCTCCACCACCACCAATGTGCAGCCCCATCTGGATGATGCGACAGAAGCCATAGTGCGCCAGAACGCTCCCCACACATCAGCCATCAGTGGGGAGGAGAACAGAGTAATGAAGCCAGTTCATAGATTGGCTTAGTATTGGTCTTGTCTGTCAATACACATTTGTTCCAACCACTTCTGGCTCATCTTTGAACTACTGAAGCATGTTGGATGTCTTGGCCTGGGCATACATTGCTACTGTAACAGGTTCAATCATCTTTATCAATAATGTCATTAATGATGGCAGCAGAAGAATGAATTCTGAACAAAAATTGTATCTGCTTATGTAGAATGTCAACTCACTGAGTGGTGTTTCATCATGCCTTATGACATTGACCCAAAACATATGTCCAATGAAACCCAAGAGGAAGAAAGCAGAAAATCTCAGAATGGCTAAAAAGAGTAAAAGATGACTCAAGCTTACATATTTTATATTTCATGCACATACTGTATATATTACTTTATTCCACTGCTGAGAAATACGTTTAACAAAATAACAAAATAAGTTTTGTGTTCATTACACCAGGTTGTACACTATTGTGCATTAGCCTTGGTTACAAGCAGTTTCTGAAGGAAGCCCTACCATAAATACCAGTGATGTGAAACTCACAACGTACAGCTTTTGTTGAGACTTGATCACAGAGGTGTAGAGTCAGTTCTGTGGTCATTTATGATGCTGTTTTGGTCTTTTTAGCAACAATTCTGTTAAGTGTCCATACAGTATATCCTCATTAGTGAGCTTTGACTTGTCACCAATTCCTCTTTCTTGATGCTGTTTTGCCTTGTTTAATGTGAGGTCATGATTTGACACTGTTCCCCACGGCACATTAAATAATTTTGACCATTATGTGACTGACTTAACTGCAATTCAAGCAACAAATATCTTATTTTGGTTAAGTAACTGACATATTAAACTGTTGATTTGAGGACATGTTTCACAGCGGAAAAACAGTTACTTCAAAATACTTTTTTGTCCTTTTTGTTAGGTGTTTCCATTATTTCATTCACCTCTGTAAATTATTAGACTTAAAGGAATGTCTTACTTTGACAGCATAAAGGAGATGACCCTCCTTAGACTTGATAAGATTACTATGTGACCCCCTTCTAGTAATCAAAATCCTCCAAGTCTGACAAAGTCAAACCTAATGGCTTTCTTCAGAATCAATGAAACATGAACCAAAGTAGGAAATTGGGAAGTGCAAATAAAACTGAACAGGAGGCACTTCAAGGAATGGATGAATGAGAGCCTTCAATTAGTTACCAGCAATAAAATGAGCAAGATGAGCTGAATGGTTTATTCTCTTTATTAAAATGTATTTACAAGCTAGCACCATGTACTGGATATTATACATTTATCCCGTACTGAAAAAACATGCATAAAGTTCCAGTAACTTTCTTTTCTGTTTCTTCAGCACAATTTGTACTTCACATTAAATTCACATTTTTGACCTGAATTTCGTGTTGATCAAAGCTGTACAGCTCCACTTCCTTAGTGAAATCAATAGCTGAAAACTACTGTCTTAATTAGTTTAAAAACAGAACAAAGAATTAGGTCATTAAGAGCTGAGGTTTATTCAAAACCCACAGCGACCATGAATCTCCTCAATATTCCTGTGCCAACACATGACAAGCCCTCTTTCTGTACAGCTACAGCCCAAAACCAAATACTTGCTTCCGTAACAGAATTCTGCACTTTGAATTTTGTGTTATGCATGGATGATCTGTCACATGATAGCTGTGAATTGCTTTCTGCAGTGACAGGGCATAAAAAACTTTGGAGACAAACAGGTTGTGCTTCAAGTTCCTCACACCTCTATGGTTGGAGAAACTCCTTATCAAAGGAGTTACCTTGGCAGGTGTGCAGAACAGTGGGCTTCGCAAAGGTGCAGAGCACTGTAAAGGTAGACTTTAAAACAACAGAGGTCCTTGCTTTGAAATGAGATCTATTACTATTTGTGACAGCAGACCCCGACCACATGGCTTTGATGCTTTCCCGGGCTGACAACCTAACCAGTGTGATGCTGATGGCTTTGGGCACAAATCAGAGTCGGTTTACTGCATCCCTGCTGCTACCACGATACCAGGAGACTTGTGTTCGCTTTCCGAGTGGAGCAGCAAGCGGGATACAAGCACAGTGAAAGCAAGCATTAGACAAAACTTTTCAGTTCTTGGCCCCTCACTCCCTCCATCGCAAACACCCTTCATTTCATTTGCATTTCCTTAAGTGACTTAAGAGAGAGAGTTTTAATATCCCCAGAGAGGACAGACAAAGCACTGGGAGAAAGAGAAAGGAAAGCAGTGCTTAAATCTTTACTGCCACTGCCTATACACTTACCTGGAGCTCTTAACACCTTTGTCAGGTATGATGATTGGAAGGGTCAATGTATATTCTAAACAGGCCTACTTGTTTAAATGTATGAATACACTTTAGCAACTGCATAAAATAAACAGGTGAAAATAGTCTAAAAAAATGTTCATGTTATGTTTAATCTAAACCACTACAAAAGCCTCTGCCTTTTTTAATTAACCAATACAATTAAAATTACAATGTTGTATCCCTGTCAGCAAATGATTATCAATACGGGTGTAGGTCTCTATCTGGAAGTATATCTAGGCAAGTATTGAATGCTAACCCTTAGTTATGTTACAAATGGCAAATACAAAAGTGGTTTATTGACACATTTCATCCTTCGCATGAATTATTTTTTCATGATTAGTCAAATTTCAGCCCTTTTACAGAACACACCTAAAAAAAGGCAGACACCAGGGCTGCCAAATCCTGTTGTGGAAGGACCAGTGTGACTGCAGGGTTCTAGATCTCTTTAAAGCAGTTAAACCGGTGCAATTAAGCCACAGACCAGTCATAATGATCTGAGCTGGAACCAACGGCAGACACCAGTCTTGCAGGACCAGGCTGGACAGCTCTTGAAAACATAGCGATACATGTCAAAAACATATGGAATCAAATTTGGTTTCTTTTCCTAGGACATAGGCCACTTTGTGACTTCATTACCTCCACTGCAGCATAAAACGCTACCTCATGCAAATAGTTTCTCTAACAGTGTTACTGAGAAATAAATCATTCTAATAGGTGAGAATGCGAAGAAGTCACAGCATACACGCTGGAGAGAAATAGATCCATGGTCACGTTATTATTATTTTGACAGCTAGATTTACAAACTAGATTTGCCTTTACAGAAGCAGGTATATGTAATTTTCCAAAAAGCTTTATTTCTCCAAGAAATGATTTTGATGTGGTTCTGCAATGTATTTTTATGAATATCGAGAAATATATTTCTTTTCTTCCCCCATTTCATTCTCGTAAAATCTATACAGACCTTGACAGGGTAAAAAAAAATGCATTTCATACTCAAAAGATAGCACATCTGCAGTGTAATTTATATTTTATGTCTTTCAGGAAGGACACTGCTTGAAGATGAGAATAAAGAGGAGGAAATGTGTTTTACTTGTGTAACAACACTTTTCCAGGACCTAAAAAATGTAGAACACTTGTAAAATATGAAATACTGCATAATCATAGAAACGTCAAACTAAAGGAAATCAATAATACAAATATACAGAAATACTAAAAATAAGATTGTTTCCTGCACACAGAACAATTATCAGTAATTAAAAACTGAACAAAAATGTTAAATCTGTGATACATTATTTCAAACAGCATATAAATCCTTAATTAAATGACTCTTGCTGGGCAAGGAAAAGTAGCTCAGAGAAAACTGGTTCAGACAGGTACACAGCTTCTTCAGTGAATCTGGCACCTCCCTGTCACACAAGATTGATCCTTCCCCTCTTCATTAGAAGGTTAACTAGTATTAGATCCATTACAGGCAGCATGGTGGTGTAGTGGCACTGGTACCCATTTACACAGCTGTACAGACTGAAACAATTGAGGTAAAATACTTTCTTAAAGTTACAACAGCAGTGTCCACAACAAGGATTTGAACCCATCTACTTCCACCCAGGTGTCCACATCCCACTCTGACCACTAATCCGAGCTGCCCCTGTTCAGAGAAGACTGACTGAGGTTCCAGATATCCCTCTCCACACATTCTCTGCTTCCTTTTACAAACAGCCTGCACATTCTTCACATGCACATGCTACTGTATGGTACAAGCAGGCAAATTATCCCTTCAAACATAGATTTTTCAATAACACTATTGTGGACAACGTATATTTTCCTGTGTTTTCACCCTGCACGTGACAAAGGACTGGAAATAACTGTAGTGCCCTGTGAGACTAACCCAGTATATATTTAAATTAGATGCATTATAGATATGGATTTGAGATACAGTAGATATGATAAAAATGCAGCAAGTCTTACTGACCTTTTTCAGATTCAAGCTAACACCTACAGTGAGTTGGTAACTGTAATCAATACAAACCAGTTTAAACGTGTACAAGAATTGCTCATGAAGTTGCGTTACAAGATAAGTACACTCCATGCCCAGGCCCCTTGGTACTGCAGTTCTATAAAAGCACTGCTGCTCTCACACCACAAGGAGCCCCCCAACCAAAAGGGAATGATAAACGATTATGGCAAGTGAACGCACATGGCATTCACATCTACTATCTGGATGTCAGACTTGTAGTATTAGAGCACAAGTGCTGTGCTAAGGTAGAGAGCTCTTGCAAGGGCCTCTGGCCACCATGCCAGTGCAATGATTTCAACTGGGGGGCTGCAGTTACATTTCAGACCGCTTTGTGCTGTTATTTCCTCCAGCCTACATTTATTTCTGTCACTTTCCATATTCTTGTCTTCAGAGCTTGTTTAGAATCGCTCCCGAGACATTCCGGGTTTGCTTTCAGACGCAGCTTAACGGCACACTACACACAGCGCAACGAGGCTCGGGGTGAGCAAGCAGACACCAGCTTCTACAGGCTCTCTACCGGCATTGCCCCGAGATAAACTCAGCTTCCAGAGCCACAACCATGGCATCTGCACTGCATCCTTCACAGGTGTGTTCGGTGTGTTCTGGATGACAACCCTCATGCAGGACAACAGACCGAGTGCAGGGAATTTCTGAAGTCCTAACGGTCAAACCTATAAACTGAGAAGCAGTAGGAGGCACTATTAAGATGATTATGGAAAAACAGGTAGCAAAAAGGTAAGAGAAAATCGGTATGTACCTCTGCCGAAGGCATTCAAAATGGGAACATTTAAAGGGACCTTTGATGAAGGTAAGATGTCCAGATACAGGCAAGGGACTGTAAAGCATAAGTGAAAGGAATGTGTCTGAACACAGTTACCAGAATAACAGCTTACAAAACTGTACAGAAATAATCTATCCCATGCTCTTTCCAAATCCACTTCCAAACCCTTCTGTGGCCAACCCTGCATTTTCCATCCTGTTTGGAAATTATTTTAGTATGATTACACATGGATGGCACAGAGGCAACTGCTGCACTGGGGCCAAACTACTTTTGGGTCTTGGATTTGATTCTGGACTGAAGCAGCTTCTTTGGGTATTTGCATGTTCTACTCCAACTGGCACTTCACATGGTGCTCTGATTTTCTTTTGCCTTACAAAGACATGCAGGTTTGTCTGAGTGGTGTTTCTGTACACGCTCCATGTGCACCCCATGACGGACTGGCATTCCATTCAGGGTGTAGTCTTGCTTGGTGGCCTGTGATTCCAGGATGGGTTCTGGGTTACCGCAGTTCTTGCCAGGTATAAGGAGGTTTGAGGCAAATGGATGGGTGGATAATTCTACATTATGTAGACTCAACAGTTTAAACCAGAAAGCACTGGAACCTGGATCTTTTATGTCATGACTTCTGCATTCTTATTTTTATTTTCTTACAATCTACGGTATCGCAAAGATGCAGCAACTTAGAATCTACACATCATACCCATTCTTGAAACATCTGATAAGGTCTGATCTGCCTAGAAGTTAAGGCAAATGTAGCTCGGCACTGGACTTTTCGCATATTAAGTTTTAAGGGGAACCTGAAATACTATCAGAAAAAGACAATACAGTATATGTCTACTGTTCCAATTAAGTTTAGTAAATTAATAAAACAATTAAAACCTTTCTTGTATAACCCCTATTGGGGAGCTTAACTTTTCTGACCACCAGGGAAGGTACATTTTTAATGTAAAGAAGGTGTTTGTGTTCCTGTGAAGTCTGCTGTGTGTCATGTTTAGTTTTACAAGGTGGGTGGAGACCAGTGGTAAAGGACATGATAGTAATCGATATGTGAATGTGTTCTTCTTCCATCCTGTTCCCACCCTCACATAACAGTTAAGGGTCACACCTACTATATATCCACGGGTTTTTCTAGATGCTACAAGGTTCCAAAGAGATTTACTGTTTCAATTCTGTTACCATCGCAATCAGTACTACAGATCAGACCACCCCTCAGCTATAAATAACGGGAAAAAAGAATTCTGTTGTGTTTTACATCTGATTTCTGACATTTCCAGCATGATTTAAATTTACACAGTAGTTTGTGTTAATGTGCAAATAGTAGTGGAAGGCTATAGATACATATATTAAAAAAAAACGAATAGCAGCTAAACAACTTTTTTCTACATAATCTCATCAGATTCATTTCATTTGGTTTGCACATCAATAAATTATAGGTTGCCTGAAACTAAACAAAATATGTTTTGAGGCTGTTAAAAAACTGATAATTATGTGCAAGTGTTTGGGGCACGGCAGACAAAAATTAAAGCTAATCATTACCCACTAAATTTATTCCAGCTCCTATAATTCATACAATTACTGGATTAAAATTGTCAACTACAGTATATCAGTAGATTGAAGTCTGAAGCAAGTCCTAAAACATATTTCATTTTGGGGCAGACATTCTTTCAAGTTATCACTCTTACCACTAAACCATTATGGATCACGAGAGTGTGCCATAATCTTGTAATGTAATTGCATTTAAATGAGAACTATCCAAAAAAAGATTTAAGTTTGGTTTCCTAGATCGATGCCAAGAGCTGTTCAGGCATTATACCATTTCACTACTTCAGATCTACCAGTACTTACTGTCAAACCACATTTGTTGTGTAAAAACAAAGAACATAGCGCTTACACGTCCCGACACTAGGGTTGGTGCGCAATAGGGGGAAAGAAGAGTTTGAGCAGAAAAAGCCCTGCTCCCAGTTTCTATCATGAGGTAGAGTTCTCTAGCAGATCGTAAAAGATAATTGCACTGCCTGACGTTTTTAAAAAAGGTTCAGGAGAGCTGTGGGGTGGTCAGAGGACTAATGAATGTTTCGTGAAAATGCAGACTTAAGCCTCATAACTACAGGTAATGATGAGCAAGCTCCACCTCCATAGTTCAGATAGAAAAGCGGTTGCCTTCTTCTTCTTCTTAAAAAGTGCCCAGAATGCACAAGGACTGGTAATCCTGTCCATCTCCTTCTAACGGATATTTCACGTCAGAGAGTGGTGAGGATCTATGGGTAGTAAGGAAAAAAAAACAGCATCTGTAACTTAATTAGGCATCTATGGAGGTAATTTTGTCTCCACACGCCTTATAAAGCACACCAGAGCCAAACTGCATTGTGCATGATAGAATAATGATTATTTGCTGTAGTATTATTCTAATTTATGGGGCACATTTTTGGTATTGCTATTAAGTTTGGGTCAAGTGGCCTTTTCTCTTATTAATAATTACTAATTAAAAACGAATGAGAAGAAAATGAGGGAATCCTCTGTACAGTAACAGAAAACAGAAGGCTGCACATTTCCACAGCCTAGCTTTTATTTTTTATTAATTGAAATAAAGTAAACTGTCTTCTGTTTAAATAACGATTACATTCATAAACTACCAAATGAAAGTGTCCACTTCAGCACGAACTGAGCAAATCAGAGCTGGAGCATTACTCTGCACACCACACCAGAGAAGATATAATGTACATAAAGTCCAAACATCTTCAACATAATGTTATCTGAATTTATACTTTTCATATAACAGAATATGAAAAAGTAGTAGTAACACATTAATGCACACCTAAATGTCTATTAGGATTAAAGGACTTTTTAGACAGCAGGTTGCAAAACAGTATATCAAAGTGCTGTATTTACATTAGTGCAAGAATGTATTATTGGTTTATTCCCAAGGTGTAGTGTAATGAACATTTATTTTTGTCAAAGTGTGAAGCGTATGGGTGCTGTTTAAAGTACTTCTAGAACTTCACAGTATATAATGAGAGATTGATGACCACTGCATTCTTATGAAGGTCTCACGCAGACAAATAAAAATGGTGGAGAGCTGAAACTGTTTCTGTGTCGATAGTTCATAGAATGTGCCTCAGTGTATCCTGTTCCGAAAAATTTCAGGCAGCCTATATGCTGTTTATAAGTGAGTGAAAAAGGCCAGAGGAGTCAAATTCATTTGCTGAACCTTTATTAAATCAATGGCCCTTCCTTGGAGTGAGATTATCAAACAGATCTATGGTAATATGGCGCCCAGAGGGCAGGGCAATTACATTACCGGGATACATCCGATGCTGCTGAAGATTAGCTCCATTCCCTGCTCTCCTCTGGGGAATGGATGGAGCAGGCCCACTACAATAAACAGCCCCCATCCCACCCACTCCGGCAGCCTCTGAAACCGGAGTCCCCCACATCCGCAGCAGCAGTCCGGCTTGTCAGGAGAGTTTAGGGGAAATAGGAAATTTTCAAAAGACGAAAATAAACAGAGCCATCCAGGAGACAGTGCTTCTCAGTTTACCCTTCTCCAGAGAAAAGGAGTGCTGTTCCATGTATCCTCTTCATGTTAATGCGCATTTTAGACACTTTTTAAAGAAAATTTCCAGGACTGCTGCAGGCCAGGACTTTGAAATGTGAGAAACTTTGCTGTCGAACTCCTTAATCTCACCTCCCTGCAGCAAACCCGATCCTTTCTGATTCTGTACAGGAACATTTACTGTGGACACAGCATCAAGAGCTGTTGTCCCCACCCCCTTCCACATGTCAAACAAAGACTAATTAGATAAAACAAAGTTCAAGTGTAAAATGTGTTACTTTTCTAAAGTTGAAATACTTTGGGCACAGTTCTCCTTTGACTGGGGGGACTTGCAACACTATACTTTTGACTAAAATAAAATTCAGCCAAATCAGTATGAAGACCTATAACATTCTTGTACCTTCCTTACTTCCAGCTTTCATTTTAATAAGGTAAGGACACAAGATTTTTTAAAAAAACTTACATTTTAAATCAATGGATGTGGTCTTACAGCCTGCTCCACACGCTGAGACTTCTTGTCACAGAGTCTGTTTTTTCAGATTTGCCTCTCTGACTTGAAATTCTATATTTTCCTTTTTCTCTTATTACATGAAAGCGAGCCTGATTAATAATACAGCGAAAGAAAACATACGTTTGAAATCGCACTGCATCTACGGAATTTCAGGCTGCTACACTCATGCTGTTTCATATGTGAGAAAAATCTGCTCTCTTCATCTCTTCAGTGGATCATTGACCAGGTATATGAATATTAACATCAGCAAGGGAGTAATTGTAATGAGGAATTCTACGATGATGTAAGTTCCAGTGCGCACTGTAATAAACAAAGTTAACTGAATATTCAAAATAAGTGATCCAGTATGGGAAAGATATGCTGCAAAACAAGAGCCTGAATGACACTTCTATTATTTTTTAAGAGACTGCTTTCAACATTTGGAGAGGGATGGCACCCAGCATGTAACGATTTTTAGTTGAAAATAATGTTTTGGAAATACATCTGAAATAATAGGAGCATGATATAAAAGACATTAAAGTAATTTGGAACAAGTTCAAGTAGGGAGCTGTTTCAGCATGTGTAGGCCGCAAAGGAACAGGTATCGGGTTTACTCCATGCTGAAAAGAAAGGAAACACAACGTTTTGGCCTTGGAGCCTTCTTCAGGTGTGTCAAAACTGAGATTTTGTATTATGCTATATGCCCTGTCTGCATACTAAGATCCTGTACCTGTGATTGGCACATCAACATTTTAATACCAAGTACCAGTAAAGGTGCCAATTCCTGTGCTCACTCAGCCTCCACAGATCAAACAATGAGTTTTAAGGCTATTCAAAGGTTTGAATAAGGAATTAAATATGAGTCGCAAAGCAGGAACTAGGGGTATAATACCTGCTCACATACTGTACACAAGACAGACAACCCAGGTGTATGGGCACTATACATCAGCCAAGTGTAGTCAAACTTACCTTTTGTCATGTTTAAATAAAGCCTGACCTTTAAAATCTTATGCACAGTACTCCACTCTGCACATAGACGTTTGATATAGTATGTAAACTGAGCTAGATGAAATGGGGAAAAATTGCTTGGGAGAGTCCATTCCAAGTCCAGTGTTCAAGCTCCATTTTGTTTCTAGAAGGCGAGCGGTGGCCCAGTGCTCCCAGCACATTAGTTGCCAGCGTTCCAAGCCTGCCAGCTCGTCTGCCTGCTCGGGCCGAGGGGGCCAGGGGCGGTACACGCTGGCCTGCGGCTCCGAGACGCTCCCGAGAGCATGTTACAATTACCGCACAATGCAGGGAACTCCTGCATCCCAGGGGATTTACCATTTACCACTCAAGACCCAGATACCACAGTCGCTGTTTGTTTTAGTGCCGACTGTAAATTAGTTTTAGTGCCTCCTTGCATAGGAAATGTCAGCCAGGCAAGAGGCAACTTAACTTCAGATGCTTATCAGACTAATTTTAGGTGCCCTGATTCTCTAGTTGCCTTGTGGTCACAGACTCCGAAGAGACATTCCTTAAATTAACGGCGGGTTTTTTCCATTATTGGTGGCTCCTTCTAGCACAGGATTGTTTGGGCTTTCACATTTACTCCGCCGTCCAATAAGTACTTCCAGAAAGCATATAAATGCTTCATGTTTTATGGTAGCACAGCACGTTAACTTCCTAACTTCACACACTTACATAAACTTACAAAACGTGATGCATGAGTATACGGTGCACTATGTACTGACCTAATGTAATTCTGTTAATCATTCTCTAAAAATCTAAGATTAATTTATACGCAAAATTGGGGGAAAAAAGACATTGTTGCTTGAGTACTGTGAATCAATTATTATAAAATAAAATACCAAGTCCCACAACTGTCATTAGTACCTATCCAAGTTTAATGTGCATTGCTAAATTCTCTGTGCTTCATGTGTAAAGACATGAGCAACACATGGAGGATAGTGGAGCATATTTTTTATAAAAGTTTACAATTGCTGTTCTTATAGCAGCTTAAAAATGGTTGAGGTTTCACAGTCAAATGTCCAATCAATGCTTCTGTGCTGTGACTCAATGCTGTTTTACTGCTCATAATCCAGTGCCTATACACATGATACCAGCAAACACAGGTTGAATGACACAAGCCCTGAAGATCTCTGAGACAAGTGACATGACCATGGTGACAACTGCCTTCAGAGATTGCAGGACCCATCTATCAATGTTGTAGGGATGGCTCCACCAGGCAAAGACGAATCACAAATCTGAAATCACCCCAATATGGCCATCAGAGTGGCCCCAAGCCCAGTTCTCCTACGTGCTCCAGTGTGTAAGTTACATGTCACAGTGAAGCTGGGCTACTGCGCTGGTCCAGAATTTCAACCTCAAATGTTCAATATGCATCAACAACTGCAGACTTTAGCCTTTTCTGCAGACTTTCAAGGCTTGGATGCAGCCTATTTGGTTTGACATTTACGGAACCCATAGCAGCTCAAGAAAGAAAAGCCTTATAAGACGAAAGGTGAAACAGAAGCAGCCTTCTTTCTGTGGAATCTGCTAACTAAAGTAATGTAACAGATGGTTTGGCGAATTCTGCTGGAGGTGCCAGGTAATCACACAACACTCAAGAGTTACATTTTAATCAGCTTCAAGTTAATTTCACATAGCTGCATAAATACAGAACTTGGACATGTTGACATCTACAATCCCATCAGACACTTCAAAGAAAAATATAGATCACCCTGGGCCAACGGCTTTCTTGAACAGTTATCACCTTTGCCCAGTCTTTTAAAACTGCATCTGGTGGCTATATTTTGTTAAAACAACATTACTGTAGCCACTGTTTAGCTGTTAGTAAAAGAATCAATGATACAGGTCTTTGTGTTAAAAAAAAAACTTTCTTACAGGTCTTTTTTGTATGATTCAGGGTCTGCTAGACCTTCAGTTTGTTTCTGCAAAGGAACAATGACACGAAGACGGGCCTTATTGTGTCTCCCACTGAGGCCCTCCAGGAAAACCAATTACACTGCCTCTTATACCTAACACAGCACTGTGCGCTAACAATCACAACTCCTGTATCCATCCTTTCAAAGAGCTGTAAAAAGATCACACACGTCTGTAATCGGATAAAGAATGGAATCACAACAAGGTGTCTCTGTTCAGCAAAATGGATGCTTGCGTGTGAGAGCACAGCTTCAATACTTTAAAAAATTGCTGTCAAAATATCTTTGCAATTTGATTTTTACCAAGTCAAACAGAAGTAACCTTCTAGCTTTAAAAATGCTGCGCTTTCTTTAAAGATGGAAGCAGATAAAAAATTATACAAAAATAACAAAAGGCAACCATATAGTAAAAACTTTTTCATGTAGTCCCATAAAGTAATGTTTATAGAACTACAGCTACCTATTAATGTAATCTATTTGATACTTCCCAATAAGAAATATTAAAGTTCATATATGTGAATGAATGGAAAGGGATTGTAGCTATATAAATGTACACAAATTGGCAGGTCGACAGCTAGATTATGACCAATTTCAAGCAAAAGCTTAGGCACTGTGTCCAAAAAAGATACAGCACTGAAGGTTTTATTAATATCCTCAAACACACCTGAAACTCATCCTCTGTAATTAAAGATTCCTACTGAAATCCTAGAGCTCTCCAGATTCCTCCAACACACAGGCACGCGCCCCTTGAGTATTGCACCTCCATGCACATCGCCGACGGGCTGTGGAGATCTTGATGTGACCCAGATAATTGGCTGAAAGTCTCGCCTCTGCAATTTGATCAATTTGCAGCTCGGGCGCAGCAGTGTCCCTGTCCCCCTCAGCAACACCACAGCAGCGAGAGAAAGTGAAGGCGCGCAGGCGAGCGGCTGTGTGGCTCTCTAACCATCTCCCCCCCGATCAGCGCTAAGTCCCTCTGAAGCCTGCTGCCAGGATGCAAACAAGCTTTTTCTCGATCATCTATTTCAAGGGAGAGAGATAAGAAAAGGGGTGACAGTTTGTCTTGTACCATATGCACTGTGGCAACAAAACCGAGCTGATATGTGGATAGTCTGGATTGTAGCCAGGGGCTCCTACCCATTTTCTTTCTGGCTTTACTGAAAACTCTTTTGATAAAATAAAAAAAGCCTGCATCTTCGTCTGAATCAAAAACACCTCTAAATGACTTGATTTCAAGTTAATCTTAACTAAAAAGTAGTAGAAACTGTAGATCCAAGTAAGAAAAGCTTATGTTGCTGAACGTGTTCTAAATTCATTTTGATTTAAATCAAAACAAACATATGCAGTAAAACAGGCTACACAGGTGAAAATCCCTATGATCTAACCTATATCCTGGTTATCAAAATCAGCTGATATGTAAAACTAAAATATCTTTCACCTGAATTTATTTCTTCAGGCAGTTTATATATGTATACTGTATACTATAAAATAGTACAGTATGAGTTCTCTGGTGCAGAATCTAATCACACCAGAAAACTATTTCTAAATTAAATCAGTGGAATACTACAGATAAAGAACGACAATGAATCCAAGTTTATCTTAGCAACAAACTTATATCAAGTACACATCAGCATAGAAAGGGAGGGATTTTTCCCACAATAATGTATAGCATTAACTGTCCCACTGGTATGCTTAACCACCTTTGGAGATAAAACCACCTGAGGAGACTTTCACCTTTGTCCACTTCTTTTCAGAGCTCACAACATAGGATGACTCAAATTCTGTCACAGCTCTCACAATGACAGATCCAACATCTACCAAGAACACAACCCTTCAAGTCCTTGAACAAAGCAATCACACAAAGCAATCGTTTGCAATGACCACCATTTAGTCTTGCATTTTTATGCCATTCACTTATAGCATTGCATGTATTGTCATGCAATATATTGTCACTAGTATTGCATGACAATATTTTAGCAAGCACAGTACAAAGGAATTTTAACCTTAGCACCATTATCTATCCAATTTGGTTAAAATTGCCATGTCTTCTCATTTGGCATTGCATCTGGCTGCCTAAGCCCATGCCTGGCACTACATTTTAACTCATCAGACGGTAGTTTTTCTTTCCAAAACTCAGGGGGACTTTTCTGAGTAAACCTGAGCTGCTTCCTGAGGTTAATGGAGCTGATGAAAGGAATTGGAGCTACCAATGTAAACACACTAAATCTTGGCTCTGAATGCATTGCTATTATTTCATAGGTACCTTTCTTCCTTCATATATTAAGTCACAATGTCACTACTAAAATGAGAAGACAATTCACTTCAAGACATCTTTAGTTGTTTTTGGCAAAGCCTATGAGACCAGTGGGACTTTATATTAATATTGGCAAACAGAAAAAAGTGTTACTTAATCTGGTATAAATTAAGATTTAGAATCAGTCTCATTTGTCAACAATTACAGCTCCTCTAGGAAAATCATCAGCAGAGTGCCAGAGTGCCCTGATATCAGAGTGCCTGTCCACCAGGCTGGACATCAGTGTATATGTCTGTAGAGGAAAAAGACATTTAGAAGCATGGTGACCTTTGACACAGCAGTGATTCCAGGCTCAGGGATGAGGTTGCACCCTGTTCAGCCATTAACATCAATTGAATTATTCAGAACCATTTCTGTAAAACCATCTCGCACGCCATTACAGCACCTCTGTGACGAGACTCACAAAGAACCACAGACAGGCAGTCTGCAACTCCCTACCATTCAATTACTGGACATGAATTCCCTGCATGTGGTAACAGACAAAATCCACCTAAAGTCTGGAAATCTCTCTAGAACTCTGTTATGTTTTCTAGGAAAACAACTGCAGTCAAAATGTATTGCTTTTAGCATTATTACATGTAACAGATCACTTTCATTGTCTCTTGAAGTTAAAAAGAGACAACTATAGGAAAAGTATTTTTATGTTTATAGCCCAGAAAAAAGACAACAGACCCAGCATTTCTTCATACAGCATCTGCTCCATTGTGAATGAGTGGTTAGAAGCAGTCCCATTTATACACTAAAGTACTTCACATTGAATCACTTCAAAAAGCCTCAGAGTTCAAATGAAGTTTAGAAAAAAAGAATGATGATGACAAGGCGCATCCTTGATCGAACCAAGAAGGACTTCGATGTTTTTTTATCTGAGGAGAAATACTCTTAGTATACTTTTGAAACTTTCTTTCAATCTTGTGCCGTTTTTTTTTCTCCCCACAGAATCCCAAAAGATTTCACAAATTTCTAAATGGTAAAAAAAAAACGCTCTGCAAAATATAGTGTGAGCAATGATAGCGTGAGAACAAAGCACAGGTTGATTGTAATCAACCAAACTCTTGAAAAGATGGTAAAGCAAAAACTAAATTATTAAATAGGGTGTTGCATTGATTAAAAAATATAAAAAAAGTATTTTGGCATCTTTTATCTGATTATGTACATCATGTAAATGTAGATTTTGAGGTGTCATCTATGAACCATAAGCTATAAACTGCACAGAATCGTCCAACTAACGCTGCTTTAAGAATATGCAGTCATACAATGCGCACACTCAATCCTACAGTACAATGGGGTTTATGAAGAGCAATCCTTGGTCTAGCATAGCACTCCTTAGAAACCCTGCATAGCTGAATTACTGTTCGGTAATTCCAGTCACTAGAGATGCAGAAAATGTTACAGAAAATGAAGTTACACTTTCTGTTTTGTACATAAGTTAAAATATGCCAGAAACTTCAGAGACAGGCAGGCAGTAGATGCTTTTGGACTCCATGATGAGATTAATTCACACCAAAAATAAAAGTCACATTGCAGGCTAAGTACAAGGCAGAGCTATTTAATTTAACCACCTGCTTTCAATAGATTTCAAAGTGCAGGTGCCGCACTGAACACTGAAAAGTAGCGCACTGTTACTGTATCTGCTGTTAGGTGTACCGAGTTCGGTTTAACAAGCACTTGCCAACACTACTGATTGACCTTCACTTCCAGGAGTGTTGAATTGCTTTCAGAACGGGCTAATATATGAGCACTCTCTGCATTCCCCCACATACACCTCTCTCCATCAGGCAGGCCCGGCGCGTGTCTGTGCCACGCGAGAGGCTACGGGCAGGTGAAAGGTGAGCGACTGCTGCCTCCAGAGGTGGCTCGGCTGGCTTCATCACCTCTGGGGTGTCTGAGCAGCTCGGTGCAAGTGAAGTGATGAGCTGGGTGATGGGTGAGGATCTGACAAGAAGGACAGGGGCTGTGCGATGGGTCCTCCAGGCAGGTGCAGTCCAGGTGAAAGCACAGTCAAGCGCAACATGCAGGCCTGCTCAAGTACAGCGAGCGATGTGGTTTGTGTGGGATATAAAACGGATTATTATTCCAGCACAAACTGAAAGAAATGAACATTTGGAGGGATCTTTGATTTGGGACACGCTGACTCAATGAATGGTTTTAATTTAATGCTAGTTGGTAGTAGCCCACAATCTGTTGCCTGGTGATAAATGCAACATGGGTAGAACTTTGTTGCCCCAAAAACTGTCCAATAATGAAGTCTCAGTTGAAAAGCAAGAAATTCAACTCCATAACAGCTCCAGATCTCTACATAATTTCTTGCAAATATTTGTGTAGCCAATACGTTTCTCAGGACTGGTTCCTGCAAATGCTGTGATTCAAAGAGAAATCCTCTATATGGAAAAATCTGAATGCTGCTTGTAACAAGTAAGAGGCTGTCCCGGTCAACAAAGACTAACTCTGGGGTATAGAAAGAGCTGTACTTTATCTGAGAAATAAATAAGAGTCTCTGCAGATACAGAATCTTCCTAAGCATTAAATTTCTGTGGTAAGCCCCTCCCTTTCCTCTCCATATCTATCCGACTTCCTGCCTTCATCCCTGCCCTCCTTTGCCTCTCCACACTAGGAGTCTCATCCACGACTGCGCTTGCCTTTGAGCCTCACTGCACCATGGCCTTTTAGCCCATATTAGATCTATAACTTCTGGAAGAATGATTGACCATTCTATTGACTATCTGGCTGCCCCCTCCAGACGAGGTGACTGACGCAGTCTGCCATCTTGCTCACCCCTATCCTCCCAGCTTTAACTGCCTCGTGTCTTGATTTAACTCGTCCGATTTTTTAACTCCAGCTGCGCCTGACACTCCGACCCTCAGATCTCAAGTTTCTGGCGCCTTACTGCACTGTGTCAGAATGCGACATTTGTTGTGACATTAATTCCGTCTTCCGTCTGGCCATTTACACAGAAATTGGACAACTGCTTCCAGTAGATGACTTAACCCCTCCATTCAGAGTGTTATTTTAAGCCTGACCTTTGTTTCGCTTCATTGGGTAGGTACACTCCTACAAAAATAATTTCCTATTTTCTTCTTGAACCAACTGACTCTAAACGTAGTATCTACAAGATAAAAGGCAAATGGTTTCTGCAAATAGAAATACAAAGAAACTTGAACTCTGTGGTTTTTACAGAAATCGCAGGCCAAATCTCCCTTATCAGTGTACATTGTCAAACTTCTTGATGGCAGACAAAGCATAGTTTTTTTTAATGAAAACATACATAGAAAGATAAAAGGTAATTCTATCATAATAAAGTAAAAATGGATCTGCTATGACTATACAAAAGAATAATTCAAAGTAAATTTATCCATTCCATGCACAAAGATTTCTGTAGTGACAGTGCCAGCAGACACTGTAAGCAAACCCTCCTGCTTAATTAAAAGACATGTGCGTATATTGTGCCATGAGATTTCCTCTGAAGCATAGAAAAGTCAGAAGTAGGTCAATCAATGCCATTGGAATACACAACATGGCTGAGACATGACTCCACAGTGAAAAACAAATCCTGACAGTTTCTCAACTATGCATTTACCACAGAGACAATGATTTAGTGCACAGTGAAGGAGGTGTGGAATATCAAAATAAAACAGGCGCAGTTCATTTTCCAGGTTTTGTGCAATCCTAAACAGTGGCACAGATGTGAGACAGTAAATGATAAACCAGTGAAGATGGGATGACACCGAACACTCAGAGCCACAACGTCCCTGCTGCACTCAGTCTTAAGCAACACTCTAACCTTCCCAATATCCCATCAATTTCCCAGGAAAGCAACTGCTGTGTCGAAAAACGAATTAAAAACTAACAACAAATTGAAAATGTTGTTGCATTTTACTCAGTATTACACAAATGAAGTAGAAGAACAAAGATTCCTGCATATGAAAAACTTATAAAGCAGTTTCCACTTTTCATGTCTGGCCAAGATCCATGTATTTAATACTGGAGCTTAACCCTGGCACTCATTGTGCCGTCTCAAAGATCAGGACACATTTGTTAAGGCATGTCAACAATGGGACAAAGCAGGGAGCAGGGTGTAACCAACATGAAAGAAACTCGAGTCAGTGATTTACATTATACAAACTACAACAACTGCATGTCTGACAGTCACTGAGGAAGCCTGGATTTCATGGCTGTGTTTGGGTGTATTTCAGCTGTAACAGGCTTGGGCATTACAAGAGCATACATGGACTAAATCACAGAGATTCCCAATACTCTCTTGGGACCAGAACGGATATAGAATCCAGAAGATTTGAACTGGGCCAGATTCTGACTGTAGGAACTAGGCTTAAACTCAAGAGAGAAAGATATAACACTCTTAAGATGACAAGGTCACTTCAGGTGCTATTTCCAAGTGGCTATAGAAACAGCTTCAGCAGAGAAATGAAGAAACAAATAATGTTTACTGAAATCTCTTAATACCCTTTGAGACTCGTGTCTATAAAAGCCCAGGCTGCAATCACTGCCTTATTTCTTGTATCTATTGATAAAATCTTACATTAGAAACTCCACAAAAGAGTCAACAATCATGATTTAAAAAAATTAATGACCATGCATTCTCTTTTATCATGAAGAGAAATTAATTAAAAGGATGCCACCATTAAGGGTACCTTTTTCTTATCGGTAGTACTTACAGTTACTGTCATGTTATCTCATATCAAGTGATATAATTCCACACAACTCATGCAGAAGCATGTAAAGGCCGTCCAGACAGACACAAAACTATAAACCTACACCCACTATAGAGCAGTTCAGTTCTCTTGCCTGCCTTGGTTCATGGATAAAACTAACAAAAGGAGCTATTTCATTGAGAGTTCTACAGAGAAACTCCACTGCTTAAGCATTGTAAATATTTTATATTCAGATATAACTTATTAATAACAGCAATGATTTCAGTTACAGCTCACCAGAAAAAAGCAAAAGCCGTAGTTCCTTAATGTTGCATCAAAAAGTCACTTCTCATCAGTCACTGTAGTAAATGACCACCAAGTTCAATTCATGTCTCAATCCTTTACAGTATGTCACTTTCAAAGATCCCTCCACTCCCCCATATTGCTTTTTATGTGAATATTTTGAACATTAGTAACAGCAGTTGTCTTAAGTTTCCATTTTACATGTACTAAACCTGAATTTACAGTATAAATATATATTAAAATTGTTTCAATGCCATGGCAAAGGAATGCTGGATAATGCTTTGCTTTTAGCACTGTTTAATAAGGCAAAGTGCAAAAAACACTGGAAGCTAAACATCTCATTTAAAGCTTAGCTGTAGCTATACTTAATAGGAAGATATAAGCTCTTAATTCGATCACATTTTGAATCCTTGTTAATTGCTGAGAATAGTACACACAGATTCTTGCATCATCCAGTTTAAAAAAAGAAATAGACTAAAACATACTAAAAACATCGGCTAAAAGCACTAAAGCTTTATTTCCAGTTTACAAAGCTTTCATAATTGCAATTACCACCTCATGGTTTACCAGTTACAGTTCTACTGTCATACAACAAGAAGGCACCTTGCAGAATTAATAAGCCTTTCTCTTGTTCTGACCCTGTCTTCCATTGCCTAGAACTGCAAAATACCCAGGAAGATATGAGACCCTCCAGCTCTGCTGACACAGGACAATTGTCTTTAAAGGTCCTATTCCATTGGGCACTTAGGAGGAAAGGCTAATGAAATGGAAGTTGTTTTTTTAGACTTTTTAAACCTACAGTCTCTAACATTCCAGAGTCTTAATCCTCTAAACTGCCTGGCACATGCTAATAAAAAACTGTTCAGTCAGATCTAGCCATAATGTAAGGAGCCACAGATTGCATCATCCATCCTAAACTGCTCTTATCCTAAGTACCTATAGGTTGGCACAAATCAGTTAGTATAAGTAAACCTATTCTATTCAGCAGGTTCGTGCATTCACAACTGCATGTCTATGTCCTCAGAGAAAAAGCAAGTTCAGGTGCAGATTAGCCCTCAGTATTAGTAAGCCATATAGAATATAATCAAACGAAGCCATCAAGATGATAGAAAGTAGTATTAAAGATTAAAACTGTTACACTTAATATAATTTGATGTCATATTGATAAACAGGTTTTGCACCCTTGCAGAAGCACCTAAATAAACCCAGTTTCCCACGCTTCATAATGATGATGTAGTAGCCGACAGTAAACTGCCTAACGTCATTCACAAGATGTTATCTTTCACAGGTGCTGGAGGAGAGGGGTGCCACCATGCTCCTGTGCCACAGAAACTACCAGGAAAAACAAAAGAGCAGAGCACTCCTGCTCACTCCAGTTACCCGATCTGTAATTCAGAGCTTGGCAGCCTGATGTCTGGGTTTCTTTGCCTGTTGAATGGTCATCCCAACTGTTAGCAGGTCTGAACAGACACTGGCTGGGGAAAGATGGATTATTGTGCGCGTCGCCAGCTCAACCCACCCCAGACACTGGAGGAATAGCCCAGGCTCCTGACTAAAGCACGGAATGTCATCCATCAGTCCGTGACATCGCAGCGAGCCCACGCTGCACACCCTTTTACAATCTTAACTTTCTGAGCAGCGTACAGTGGCATGACCTGCAGCTGGACTCTTGCTAAATAATGAAATACCACTTAAGTGTTTGTTAGTACAGATAATTAGCATGTGCTTGGACTGGGATTATGTGCTCCGATTTGTAATTCAAAATTTGAAACATGGGTGGAAGACCTGTACACAAAAATACAGTGGATAAAAGATCTGGGATGAGATAACTTTACTTTTATCGTTAAGACCTTTCTAGACCTTTGACATTAACAACTTCAATTAAAACTCCCTAAACAGAACTAGTGGCAATTAAAAATGTTGAGAAATGATTCATACTGTAGATATTAAATGACACAGCTGTGGAAAAGGGGATAAAAAAGAAAATAGGGATGGAAAAAACTGTTATTAAATCGATTCATTTGGTGGCCCCAATAAGTTTCCATGTTCAATCTTAATTTTTAGTTAGACCTCGTTAATGGAGGAGTGAAACAAAACCACTAGCTGGTTGCTGTTTTTCAGCACCTCCCATTCTGGGGAGGACCTGCAGCCCACTGTAAATACAGGGGGTCTTTGGAGGCGTTTAGCACCAGACTGAGTAATGCGCTCTCTGTGGCTGCACTCGCGCTACGTGTCATCCTCCCAGCAGGTCAGAAATCACTCCCAGCAGGGGCCCCTGTGACCGGCCAGCCCATCCATCTCAGCTGGGAAGTGGCCCAGCAGCGCGAACGTGCTCCCCACTGAGAGGCAAGGAGGCAGGATCATTTATCACATTAACAGAGCCCTGGACGACATACGAGAGGCATGGAGAAGTCTTTACTTTGGAGCGGGTGGAGCCCCCTTTCACTCAGAGAAACATGCAACAGAAATTCATTTTATTTACTGGACCGCAGCATAGCATAACATAACATACTACATGAAAAGATGCACGCAAGAGGATGGCATTCAATTCGGACAACTGATCTAAGGGTATTTTCTGGCATAATAAGACTTGGGGGCAGCAGCCATTATTTTTCAGGAGTTCAAACCTTTATTTATGTTCTCTGCATTTCTCCGTTTCTCTGTTCTCTGTTTTTCTTAGTCCTAAGTGGTTAAAAACACAATCTGTCAGTTAGGAAGCAATATGTGAATATCCCAGGTAGACTGGGCAGTCACTTACAGCTTACATCGTATTTCTTCATTACTGAAGGCTTTTAATTCCTCACAGGATGTACAACAGAATAAACAAGTTCAAAGAACGGTTTGAGATATTCGATCTTTTCATCACTGACCAACATTTGGCTCCTGTTCAAAACACATCCTCAAACATCATATGGTCGTTCAGCTCTCACCTGCATGCTTCAGTGTGTCCTTGACTCAGACTGGCTGTGTGGTTTCCTTGGTGCTCCTCTGTTCTCCGTTAACATGGATTGTACTGCTGCCAACAGGCTGTCTCTGTAGCTGCTTGGTTTGCACTGTCTGTACACTGTTTTAGATTTTACCATTTCCATTTGCCTGCTTGTGTTGCTTTATTTTATTTTTCAATTAGATTGCTGTAAGCACAAGATTCTTACTTTTGACTTCACATATAGAAGTGAATCACGAAAGAGCAACTTGCTTCACTAAACAGGAAATGATAAAGAGGCATGGAAAGAGACCAATAACAGAAGGAGCTGAAGAGAGGCCTTAAATAATCCTCAGGAAGGTGTGCAGCCTCACAAAAGAATACAAAAATGTTAACTAAATTTGACTTCGATGTTATTCACTGTAAAGATGCAGTATTTACCTTAATGTGTGATAATTCTAGAAAATGTTCAATATATTGTTTTCACTAAATGCCAGAATATTTTGATTTTTGTAGTTAAAGTTAATCATGGCATTAATCCACCATTATTAAGAGGTAGCATTTTGACCTTTATGAATAATGGTCTAAGGTACTTAATGCTACATATATTCCCCAGGGATTCGGAGAGCAGAACCACTACTGTTTTCAGAAGCTGCGGTCCAGTCTTACTCCCCATCCAGTTCACTAGACCACTGCTGAGCTGTTGATACAGGTATACAGAAAAGACTGTATGCAGAAAGTCACATGCACCAACATAGTGAGGCATTAACAAATTTAGAACAAGGGACAGAGAAACATGCCTATATAAAACGTCTTTCCATGGTTCAGTGGCTAAAAAGCCTGCATTTTAAAATTCCAATTTTACAGTCTCTTTGTTTTCCCACCTTTACTTGTTCTGACAGCTTTGATATGCACACTGCTCTTGTGGCCCTTTGGGAAATTCTGCTTTTATGCGACACATCCTTTAGATCACATATTTCATGCATCCATTTTCTAATCGCTAGTTCCACCTCAGGGTCGCAGGACAGTCAGAGCCTACGCTGGCAAGCATTGGGCTCAAGGCAGGGTACACCCCGGATTTGATGCCAGTCCGTTGCAGGACACACGCAAAGACATACACACTCACACTCAGAGCAGGGCCAATTTTTCCGGAAGCAAATTAACGTACCGCTATGTTTTTGAACTGTGGTAAACATGGAGAGAACATACAAACTCCACACAGATAGCACCCCAAAGACTGGGAAATGAACCCATGGTCCCAGCTTGGGGAGGCAGCAATGCTGACTATCATAAGACTTTATTGGCCATATACAATTTTTTGCACTAGGAATTTGTCTTTTCACATACCCCAGCTTGCTCTCCATGAGACACACAGGCGGGGAGAGAGAAGTGTGGGGGCAGCCATTTATACAGTGCCCCTGAAAGCCCCCTTTCATTATTTCGGAGCAGGGCCTTGCTCAGGGGCCCAACGGAGAAGGATTTGCGGGATTTGAACCAGCACAGATCCTTAGCCACAGAGCCACCGCTCCATGTATTCAGGCCCGGACTTTCTGTCACTCCTGAAGAGATGCATATAAACTATTCATTTTCTTGTTGACCGTGTTAATCCAACTTGGATTGTTTACAGTAAAATGTAGCCATAACAACATAGTATATGTACTCAACTTCACCTGAAAACACATATTGTTCAGGCAAACTTTCTCATGCCTGTGTCAAATGTGTGAAATGGTGTTGGTACCTGACTATGAAGAGCTGGAATGTTACTCTCATCTGAAATCACAGAGGTTTCGATTCATACGGTAAACAAACACTAAAAGGAAGGCGAGTGCTCTTTAAATTGTTTTCCACATTCCGGGACAGTGATGGCAGCTCCCATGATGGCCACGCTGAGCTATCTGTCTGTCATCTGTGACCTCTCTGACAACTGTCATCCCCACTCTGTCTCTCAGCACAGACAGACTGGGCTCTGTCCACTGATATCACATCTCTTCTTCTCACTGTTGTCCATATAGCCAACAATGCTTATATGCCCTGTACCACTACTGATGCTCTCCACTCACAAATGGAAACCCTTGCTTATGAAGTGAAACCCCTCAAAACAGGAAATTCTCTTCACACATGTAGTATTTGACATTTAGTGGCAAGATAAGATATACACATTATTGCCTAAAGGGTACTACATTTAATTCCATCACAGCACTTCTTATCACTACTCTTGCATATATTATAAAAATCTTTGCTTATCCCTCCCCCCACACCCGTACTTGTACTGTACCCACTTCACATCTCAGATGACAAGCACTACTCTGACCAGGTGTCAGCTCGGCAGCAGAAAGCCTTCCTGAAAGATTCCTGAAATGTTACAAGAAGATCTCAGACCTGAGAAATATCTGGGAAATTTAACATCCCATGACCTCACGTGAACACCCCCCCCCCCCCCGTGGCCTGAAAGTCTCACGATGGCACTACGGACACACATGGCTGCCAACTGCCTGCGTTTCTCAACTTTGTCAGCCAGGATTATGCTGCAAGCAAACAGAGGCTTCTGTCTCCAGAGAGAGGGGTTTATAGTCTAAACAGCATTAGGGAAATTAGTTCAGATTGAGCTCACCAGGAGGGGAAGGGTGATTTACATGCAGCCTGGCAGGAAGGAAATGGGAAATTAGCGCCAGGCAGGGCACTGGGAGCCGTCAAGTGCTTCCTGGTCAGTGGAGGGTGTGAAGTCTGCCACCAAGGCACCCATTCGGCCTCATGTCAACACAGACTGGCAGCTGCCTCACACTCTGACCCCAGAATGGGCTCTGGCCATTTCCAAGCCTCATTTCCCACTACATCGTGGTTCGACGGTGATTGGGTATCGTACTGCTGCCAAACCTGGAGACCGACGGTTCTGACTATCTGCACCCTGACAGGAGTTCATGCACAGAATATAAAGATAAAACTTGCAAGATTTAAGGAGATGTGAGGGGGCAACACATTTTAAAGAAGGTTTGAAAGAAGTCTGGTTAAGCTGGACTTAAAATACATACAGTATAATGCAGCCACAGTGCTTCAATTACAAGTATGTTTTATGTATGGTGACATTCACAGAACGGTAGCCTCCCATTTAACACAATGACATCACCAGAAACTGCAGATTTCAGCTGTCCTTCATGTTAAGTTTCCACACTTGTTACATACAGACTGACAAAAGCAGCATTACTACGTGCCTGACATCCGATTTCATCACACGCAACCACATTGCCAGGGTCTATCTCTTCACAAATCGCAGTTATTAATTGAAACCACAGGGTGGAGGAGGGTTGTATACATGCACAAAACCACTGTCTTTTTGGTTTCTTTTGGATATATACAAGCAACTCATGTCACACATAATGTCATGTCAATGGAGCTCCATTTTCATGCAGTTAAAAGGAAACACTTCAAATGAACTCTCAAATCCTTTCTATGCTTCCGCCAAACCTCAGTGTTACATAACACTTTCCAGCTGCAAACAAGGACAGCATGTAAAAGATTTGGTATTCCAAAAAGCAATACAGCCATCGCTCTCATTGCAAACAATCTGTGTGTCAGGTTTGTTGACCACATAGTAAATTTTTCAACTGTAAACTGAAAGCTGTTTAGGAACTGATGCTCTTGTCTCGGCATGGCGCAAACAAAGAGAAGTTAAGCAGACAACAATGCTTTTGGGAACAAATGGAAATGTTTTATGTGTTATGGCAGCAGTGACAACTTTGCATGAGATAATACACCTCAGCACAAACTGCAAATCTGACAGCCCTTGACATTTGTCTTACTCATCATTGCCTTGTGTCTTCAAGTGTAGAAAGTCACAAGATTTTTGCTTTCTTCTCAAAGTGCCAACAGTACGTTTATATACAAGTCAGCATTTTGACATAACAGAAGCTCAGTTTTTACAATCCTCAAAGTAATCACAGGAACAGAAAACCAGACTAACAGGGAACTCGCCAGTCCAGTCATGTTCTTATAGCAAGAAACCGCACATTACAAAAATGAACAGTTGCAAAAAAACATGAAAACACTCCTCACATAAGAATATTTTTTATCCTAAGGCAATTAACCACTGGTTAAAAATACTACCACTTCACATGGTTAGCTTGAATCCAAGTCATGTCACTAGCTAACCAAGAGAGGGACTATTCAGACAGTTATACACAGTCTAAAAAGCACAGTCAAAGTTGGGATAGGATTAGCTGGTCAGGATTGTGTTGGCGTTATGGCAAACAGCAACTTCCTGAGCACCAATAAGGTTGCAGTGATATCAGTGAGAGCAGCACCATTCCTCCATTCAGCACCCACTCTCCTATTGGGCACTATGGAGCTTCCAACATATCCAGTAATGAGTCACCCTGCAGGTGGGGATGTCAGAGGAGCATGTTTGCAACTCATTCTCTTTCACAGGAATCATCATCTCAGATCCACAATTACAGATTGGTTAGGTATATAATAAAAAAAAAATCCATTTAAAAATGCAAGTGAATCAATTCTAGGACAAACTAATTTTTTAATTTGAAAAACAGAGCAGGCATTTCACTGAAAGGGAATTTCAGTTGCTTTCATGTGGTAATTAGTGGGCTCTACCAGTATTTAAAATTCATCCAAGTTAACTATATAAAAGACTTTGGAGCCATGACTGTAAGGTTTGAGTTAATAACCCTCCTGGATTCTGGAGTGACTTGGTGGTGATTTATCCTTTGAAAGGAATGCCATAAAGGGCTGGGATCCCTACTATAACCTTTTACCCTCACCAGATGTTCCCTCCGAAAACACGACAACGCTCATCCCTAAATCCCCATACAAACATATCAAATGGCTACAATCTGGTTGTGACTGGGCTAGTAATGGAAATGAGACAGATTTCATACAAGAGTCACAGCTCTACAAAAGGCTGCTACAACTTTTTTTTTTTAAAGGCCCACAAACAGAGAGACGTGGCCAGTTCTGACTGTACACGCTAATGTGAAATTAGAACAGGAAAGCCTGTTGGTTAACTGGAATTGAAATAAATTGCTTGTCATCTGCAGATCTGGAAGTGTAACTGGCTCCAGCAGCCTCTGAAAGATAGGATATCATTTGATGGACTTTGATAGCATCAGATCTAAGAGGGATAAAGACTGTTTATGAGTATGGCAATTACAGCTGGGCAAAGATGCTTATGCCAGGAATCCAAGACAGCATCACCCCACCCCACCCAAAGCCTCATGTGACCGACAGAATCAGACAGAGCAGTATCAGTAATACAGACTTGGACTGCAGCTCAGGACAGTGGAATCAGATCTGGTTAAATTTGTAAATTATTTTGGAAAAGAGATTTCAAACCCAAAACCTAATAGAGATAGGTCTCCCTCAAACAGATATCACAACAGTCAGCATATGTTACAGTTATTCTTGGGTAGAAGCCCAGCACTAAAGGAAAGGGGGTGTCAACATTAAGAGCAAAGTGAGCTTGCAGAGTTAGAAGAGGAAATTTATGTCATCTTCTGGCATGGGGCCACTCTGTAACACGTCCCACTATCTCTCACCTTTCACAAAACGTGCATTCGCAGCCATCCATCCATTATCAGAAAAACTTAGTGTCACGGCAACCCAGAAAGTCAGAAACACATGTCACAAGGTGGGCCTACATTCAGGATAGGAATGTTCCCAGAACATTGCAGGGCAGATCCACAGGTACACAATGCTACTGTGCATTTCAAGTCTAATTCAAGCTAAAAGCTTGTAAGTTTCCTGACAGAAGACAATTCTAGGTATACTCTAATTACAAAAGAAATATTGGTTCTAATTTTTAATCTATGTTATTTAGGCATCACGTCCATGTTTTTATATTAATACAACACAAACAGACAACTGAGTAATTTGCTTGTTCCATCAAACGTTAACCCAAAATAATTTATTTTCATAACCTAGTTAAAATACAAGATTATAGTGAAGTTTCCTTCACATTGTTCCGAAACCACAGAACAAAATTCTAAATTACATTGCACCGAAGCAAAGCAGTGCAGTAAATACGTTCACATTTACATGTAAATCATTTAAATTGGTACAATTGCCTGTTTCGATGGAATTATCTGACAACTGTTGGGTGCCCAAAAGTTCCTGTCGTAAGAAGAGTACATAAAACATTCAAGTTAAGCTACATGGAGGTCATGATAAACTCGAGAAGGACTTACCGTTTTGCGAAATCGGTCTTTTCACCAAGAGGTCCAACAAACAGCAAAACACAAACCTAGATAAAAGACATAAAAAGTCGATTTAAATTAAGTGTACGCTGTCTTCAAAATTCAGTAATGTTCTGACAAATTGTATCACAAGCGATATTATTTAACTCTATTTTGACATAAACTTGAAAAAGAAAAAAACGTACTAATTTTAACTACGCAGAGGCCACTTTTGCAGTTTGGCGTAATTTTAATGGCAAAAATACATTTTAAGTCATGCGTGGATCAGAGTCCAACAATTCAGCTATATCCGGTTTATTTAGAATATACATTTTCGGCATTTCGTGCTTAATAGGATTCAATTATTTTCTGTCGCATGCTACAATATTGACAAACGGCGTTTACTGTAAACAATTTTGGTAGACGCTGTTTAGTTATTAAACTTTTTTAATTGTTTAAAAGTTACTTTTAAACTAACAAATAGCACAATCCATGTGCGGGGCGTGTGGCGTTATTGTTGTATTGTTTTATTTTTCAAACTAAAGCACCTTATTATTCTAAAACACAAATTTCCTTCGTTCCAGGTGTAACCTACCTTCGAATTAAAATTTGCTGAAACAGGTGAAGAGACTTCGCATGCGCACTGACAGCAAATTGAACGTGGGAAACTAAAAATGGAAGGTTTTGAAGAAGAAGCGACGACCTGTTTAAAGCCTAAAATAGCTGCTGACAGTGAAATAAAACTGAAAGTATCAGCAAATTCAAAGTAGTGATAACCTTTAGATCGTCATATTTTCTCACATCTAAGTTGTATGTGAATTTATTGTTGGGGACGCTTTTAGTCAAAACTTTATGTAAACAACAATAAATTCTACAAGACACCGACACTACATAATAGTTCCAGAGATCAGTTTACATCTGTTAAATTCAACAGAATGCTAGATGTTTTTTTACTGAGACAGTTGACCATTTTTTGTGGTAAAACGTACTGTAGAACCTTAGTCTTTGACAATAGGCATGTTAAAGAATGTGCTTGTGTGGGGGTTCAGAGCCTGTGTGATGGAAATGGTCATCTCTGTACATCCATGTCTGCTTGCACACACATATGGATATTTATAGCATTAGAGAAGTTCTGGTGATTGAAATTAAATAGTGAAATTCATCTCATATTTTTTCCAAGTTGGAAATCTATGATACTCCAAACTGAAAATATTTAAGATCCTGTTTCAAGATAGTGTGCCTGTGATGGACTTGATTAAAGGTGAAGAATCTGTAACCCACTTTCGCATGTCAGGATAGAAACAAAGACTAATGAGAAAGGCAGTGTCTCCAGGAACGGAGCTCAGGACCTCAATCTAAAGAAAGCGAGCCTGTGTCTTTGTGGTAGCTCCCTCAAGTTACCCTCTGAAGTCCTTGCCCGGTCTCTTAGCATGCTGCCTAATGGCATAGAGGCTATGCACTCACTGGGAAAAAAAGCAGGCCATGAACCAGAGGGCATGGTTTCAGCCCAACAGCTTTGACAGTCCCAGCCAATATTTTTCACTGTTTAGCGTGCATGAATTCTTGATTCGATGAGCCTTAATTGATTTCATTCTCTTCAGCACTGGCTGTCTGTCAGCAGGCCACTTTCACTTTTCAGGCAGCCTTGGCTGTTTAGCTTATTACCCTGCTTGTAAGGGAAGTGCAATAGGTGGCACTGTCCTTTTGTTCACCTTTAATATGACGCCGTGGGCTCCACATGGCCACGATGCAAAGCAGAACAACACCCAGAAAAAGTGCCAAATAATTATCACTGGCAGCTGCAGAGAAATGAGAAATGTTTGCAGTAATGGGGTGTGCTGTTGTCTATATAGTACATGTAATTTATTTTTTGCTGTTGATTTCCTTTTTTATCTTAAATCTGCACATCTTTTGGTAGGAATCTGCAGATTTATTGTGTATAGAAGTATTTTTTCTTAAATGTGTCCCTTGCAATGTTCACACAATATTTTTAAAATCACATCTAGCCTGGAAACAGTGCAGATGTGATGTAGATGTAACTTGCAGCCCTTAATACTTCATACTGAAATAGTATATTTCTGGGAGCAGACAATAATGTGAAATGTTTGGTACCACTTGTACAAGCCATACATAAACATGCGCATATACTAACAGGCCAAAAAATAAGTAAACACATCTGTAACATTTTACAGGATCTCATGATACTGGTACAGTATAAAACCAAACTCATTTCCATTTAATATTCCATTTGAATTACAAATATGTTTCTCTCGTGCTTTTCACAAACAAGCTTAAGCAGTGGAACCATATACCAGCTGTTGATCAACCCAGTTGGATTCTCTTTATTCTCTAATTAAGCATGTTTATTCTGCATATTTCAATCTTATTAGAAATCATCAAGAAATAGGAAATCATATGAAATGAGGAAATTGCACACAAAGTTAGAAATGGGGAATTCCACAGTGAGCAGAATTGGATTTTTGGAAGGTGCTATATTGGATTTTAACTAAGATGGGCATCTGATTTAGAAACTAAAAAGGAGACATTTCCTTTACTTGGAGTTTGTCAATGCAGGCAAGAAAACAAGCCAGCACATCAGCAGCAGCATAGAGACATGTTGTGGATATATCATGCATGACCAATGACTGTAATATTAGATGATGTTATTCTGTGAGGCACCACTTTATCAGTCTTTTTTCTGATTTCACCCCTTTTGATTTTGACAAAGCAAGTCCCGAAACACGTTCCAATCCAGACTCAATTCATTCTCATGTCTGAGCTCTCGAGTGATTCATTATGTGAATGTAGCTTTGCAAACATTAGTTGATAAACCTGGGTTCTTAAAAGGTTACAAAGATGGAACTAAAGGAACTCCAAAGATGAATCGTTGTGAATTGGGTTCCTATGCTCACAGAGAGGTGCGTATGCAGTACAGCTTAAGGCCAAGTCTGAGGTCAGTGAATGACTGCAGGTGTGTATGAATTCTATGTGTAACCAATTTAAATTTTGTGTTTTTGGTGGAGAAATACTCACACATTTGCACTGTACAATCACAGGGCTTTATGTTTTTTTTTCAACCTGAGCTTTTAAAATATAAATCAAACCACATGCTTAATTATTTTATACAAATTACTAGTCTAGAAATGGGTAATGCTGCACTTTTAACACATTGTCTAAATGATTAAAAATTAAAAGTTGATTACAGCATAATATGAAGCTGAATAAAATAATTCAAAATAGGACACTGAGTGTTTGACTTCTCATTCAGAATAGCATGATGGCACAGGTGATGCTGTGTAAAACCCAGATTAACAAACCAAAGGTTGTCACACTGTGTTAAGAAACACTTCTGGCCCCTTCTGCTACACAAAAGATGAATGTTCTACTGCTAAATCAATCAGGTGTATTTCAAAATCATCTTCTTACTCATTGAAAACAAGGCCTTCAGTGTGCTCCTTCTTTGCTGCCTTTTAAGGCTCATAGTATGAATTCCAGCCTACTTTTCCTTATGATAACATTCTGTTTCGACTCAGACCGCATATACTGGGAATCACACCATTAACTGAGGTGTGAGGTCAAATATGACTCAACCTATGCAACACATACTAGATCACTTTCTGTGTAAGTGGCTGGGCTTCATGAAATCGGTTTGGTAAAATCTGACCGGTGTTCAGCTCACACCTACAGTACATGCGTGTGATTTTAGTCCCATGAGCTTCAAACTCTATACTAAGGCAATAGGTTCAGCCTTTCTGAAGTTTCACACTTGATCTGTAGCACCATTTAAAGCACCTTAACACATTTTTAAAGACGGTATCGGACCAGGCCCCAGTGAAGAAGGGTTTGTGCTGGCCTGGCCTGTCTGATTTCAAGTCAAATCCTCTTCTGCCTACGGTCTCCTCTCGCTGTTCCTGCACCTCTGTTGCCTAAAGAAGTGATGTTCTATTCTCCTAGTGAAGTAAGTATTCACTTTTCTACCGTTTTGGCTGTGTATTTGGGATGCTGGTATACAATGGGACACCATGTGTCACCCAGGTGGATGCTACACCAATCATTTTGGAATCCATTCCTACATAAATGCAAATACTGTAATTAAGCAACCAGTTCTCAATCTAAAAAAGACTTTTCATTCTTTTAAATTGAAAGACCATATAATATCTTTGTCCTGTATTTTTTTACTGAACATGTTGGTTCTCTAACATAGTCCTCTAACATGTTAAGCACTATCTAGCTTTTCTAAATTAGTGCTGACTGTTCCCTATAATCCTATTGTCATATAAATGACCTTGTTCAGTTTTAATCATTGCTTCCCTAACTTTAAATGTAAACATTAAGACTCATTAAACTATAATTACGCTTTATGTTTTGTCACCCATTTTAGGGATGGGCAATAGATCAGCAATTGTTCAGTCACTGGGTATTCTCCCCAACTAGAGTGCTTGTTGGAAGAATCCAGGAATAATATCTTGTTTACCTAAGTCCAATTGGTAGAACACATCAGGACCGGAAGATTCTTTATCATTATCTTATTTAGCAAAAATAAGATTCTGATTTGTATGTGCCTGTCCAACAAAATTAATATACCTACCGCACAAGATAAATTCTCAGTCTTTAAGAAAAGTATGAAAATGATTCATTTTACACTTTGAACAGAGCGTCAAATCTCATATTGCAAAGTAATTCAAATGTTTGTCACTTCCCTGCCATTTTCAAACAATGTGTAACAATGCCTACAGAAAACAAAAAGGCTTTACAAATATTTTTTTGCCGTGGTTTTTAAACCAAGGTTAATAACTGCAAACCTCGGTGTTGCTGTACTCACGTTTTTCATGGAGAAGTGTATTGTTTTCTTCTTTTTTCTTGTGTTTTTATTATTACTTCTAATAAAAGAGGAGCTGAAGTTGTACCTTGGTCGCATGTCAGGACCTGAAGATTATAAAAGCAGCACACAAACATTTATTTTTTTCATCAACAGTTGGAACAAACATTAAAGAACAAACCTTTTAAAAAGTGATGCCTTGTGTTCCCAATATCTATTGTTACCCAGTTGTAAGTCTAGATAAAACAGACAGGAGAATAAAAGGAAGGTCATATTACCTTTCTCTTTTTCACACTGGAGTGCCATGGGATGATGGAAAATAGCCTTGGTAAATTGCTTTCAGTTTGTGTTAAGCTGACCAACAGCCTATTTCCTGTGGTAATCAATTCTCTCTCATCATCTGTGGGCCATGCTGGCAATATGACTGTTGCCTATTGTTTGTTGTCGTGCATTATTTCCTGTTTCATGACATTATGACTTCAGATGTAAAGGAGGAACAGTTCTGCTAAGAGAAAGTCATCCTCAAGCTGTTCATTTTCCCATTTGTCAACTGTCTATGCTACAAAAGTTCAGCAAAAGACAAACTGTTCTCCATTCTTACCATTGTAGGAAATACACTTTTAGGGAAAAAATAAAAACCTCCAATGCAGCATATAGAACATCTCCTTATTTGCTTAGGAGAATTAAATATAATAAACATGTTGTGATCATGCTATGTGCCTCTCACAGGATAAGTGCATGAGAAAGGCACTCAGAAGTGTCTCAAAATACCAGTTGTAGAAGAATGTGTTCTCTCCCAAGAATTTCTTAAGCAAGCCTTTCCTCTGCATGGAATGCGTGTGGTGATGTCACATTAATTATGCTGTTGTCAAATGGCCTTTGTTTCTGAAACAGCATCTGCCCTTCAGTTGTCTGCTGGGGAAAGTCGGTGTCTCTCTAAAAGTGCCCATTTTCATGTTTGCAGCAACTGTTTGCTCCTTTGTGGATAGCAGCATTTCCCTTGGAGGTTTAAAAAGATCCAATTTTTTGCCATTTTAAGATATTAATTGCCTTTTAATGTTTCTTTTTCTGCTTGCCGTTGTGAACAAACAAATCAATGAATGCATGAGCCTTAGTAATTTCCAGCGGGTTGAGGGCCGTATTAGAAGGGAAAAGGGTACAAACCGAAGCCTAAACATGTTTAATAAAGCATTTGTCAAAGAAACTTGAAATAAAAGGACATCCTCACATCCCTTGGCTCTCACTTTAACCCCCCTCCCACGCCCCCCCCGGCCCCATTCGCGGTGATTTTGATGGATTTCACGCACAAAGAAATAGAAGAGAGGGAAAAAAACCACATTCACTCACAGCTGCTCCAGCAGCCGATTCAGACACTTCTGTCAAGGTTATCTACACCAAAAACAGCACTCTTCTCTTTGTTCTTTTGAGAAGCCTGGCTACTGTTGACAAAATTTTAGGAAAACAGCTCTTTTACCTCTCATTTCTTTCTTTAGTGCTTTCATTTCTTGAGGACTGGGGGAAAGAGTGGGCAAAATGTTTCACCGTTCTCCCACTCACCGTAGGGTAACAGGAAGTTCTCAGAATATGCCCCTTAGCCTGTTGGGAATCATTGCCGAAATCTATCAAAGACTGACTCATTAAAAAAAAAATGAAATGGCTCGACTAGCTTCTTGGATTAATTACTGATTAGCAGCCAAATTAATTAGATGACCTACTTTTGTTTTGTAACCTTTTTTATATTCTAATAAGCTATTTAGTCATGTTATTTAATGTAATCTTTGTTTACTGTCGTTTTTACTTTCAACCCGGTGTGTAACTATTCCGGTGTTTACCCGATTTCAGTCATTAGACTGTGGGCCTGTCTCTCTTGTGTGTCACTTATGCCTGCATTCATTCACGACAATTAAATAAACAATTAAACCAGGGGTGCCCAAGTTCAGTTCTGCAGGTTCCACAGATTTTATTCAGCTTGATCTCTTATAGCCTGCCTAGTTACCGGCTTCACTGGCCCAAATTAACACCTTCCATGAATCGTTTAGGTGCTGGTGACTTACAACTAAGAAACTTTTAAGGAGTGTGACCCTGACTGGAATTGTGCAGCCCTGAGTTAAATGTTAAACAGCGGGGTGTGGGCTGTTGACAGATGTTGAACACACTCGTCCCTCTTGCCCAAATCCAAAAGAAATCACGTCTGTTCATAGTTATGAAATCCGGGCATTACAGGAAGAGCAGCCCAAGGCCTGTCACCTTGCTCTCTCTGACAACAAGCTGGACTGAGCAAGGCCACAAGTGGGAGTGGAGTGGGGGTGGCGTTGAGCTTCAGTTACAGGCCAGCATCTGCCATCCGGCCATCAGACAGTTAGATCCATCATTCTGCAACTCCAAGCACCCCCCCGTCTATAAAAACACCCAGAGGAAATGGAGCCTTTCGGCCAGACAAGAATAAAATTAGCTTGATGACTAAGTTCCTCCCCTGCCCCACTGGGGATTGAACCAACATTTGTTTTCATTATTTCCCCTCTATGGAAGACTGTGTTGGCGCTCATTTCATTGTGTGGCGCTTATGTTGGTGGATTCGGGTTCATGGGATGACAGCTTGAAGTGGGATTCTCGCCTTCACAAAAGTGCCTAACCAGTGGCACTTCTCCCTCTGCAGTCATGGAACAGTACAGCAGTGAGGGAGCATAAATGTCCTTCCAAACTTCCCACAGTAACAGCATGCAGGCATTTCGAAGGACATGGCTGTTCTGGCAGAGGTCTCACAGAAGACACTGGCCTTTGCAAAAGGCAAGTGGCCTGACCGTTTGAACTCTTCATGAAACCCAGTTGTGGACAAAACCTTCACAGGGAGAGCCATGCTATGTAGTGCGGGCATGTGGAGCATGTGAAAATGCTTACTTTTAATACACAAACAAGACTTGCTGCTATAGATCATGTGTAAGTTTTTGTTTCCAAGTTAAAATGGGATTATTATCATCAGAACTAGATGAGTTTGCTCATCCATTTAGATCAACAAAATCTCATTGAAAACTATAGACACTACATAGATTAAAATATATAAAAAATGACTGACATTTGGATATTTGTTGCTTTTTAAAAACCCACAAAATCCCATTTCAACAATAGTAGGTTGAACAACTGATGACGTTAAATTCAGGACTATCCACTATGTCCACTATAAGTGCGCTACCTACAAGAGGTATTACACAGAATAAGGGAACTGTTTAATATTGAAAAGACAGTTTCTGAGTGATAAATTTACTTCAAATGTAATTTCTAATGCCCAGCTTCAGCATTTAGACAAATTGTTAGTTTAAATATAGCTATACAAATTTGTTTCATTATTTGTTTTCAAAATGTCATTTTGTTGCATTCATTATATTGTCTTGTTTCCTTTAAGCTTACAAACTTCAAATAATAAAATAAATATCCATTTACAATAGCATTTTAATACAACAAGTGCAATAAATGTTGTACCAGGAAACAAATACCAAATCTTAATAAAAATTGGACTAAGGCATGATCTCGAAATACTGACGGATTTTCTGGATATCCCATCTACAGCCACAGAGGCAAAAGAAGTGCAATGTCTATCAGCCTGTAGATGGCAGGTTCCATGAGGGAGAGGGAAAACACATCAAATGTTATGACTAAATTAGAGACAGAACATTCACAGCGTGATCTATTAGTGAACCATGAGAAGATGTGTTGGAGACGATAGAACCCATCTGTAGTAATGCTGGCGATGCAAAGTGCAATTCAGGAGAGATCTGAGGACGGTGCATGTCACACATCCACCAGCAGGGGTCAGTGTGAAGGAATACTACATGCATCTAACAGGGAAGCAGATGGCCTGAATCAGAGTGGCCACCCCCAAGACATTTTGAAAGAGCTTGGTGGATCCCAAGAGTGGTTCCAGCTTGTACTTCAGTGATGGGGGAGGCAGTGGCGGGGGGGGGGTGTGGAGAACGCATGTTAAGTTCAAAACATCTTGTACGGCTTTACCGCTTGTAGCATTAACACCTCTGCCCCTTGTGTAAATCTGTGTGCTGACCCAGAGCAAAAAGGCATCTGCAGCTCTTTGTACTGTTGCCATAACCCAGACCTTTTTACAAATGTACTACACGAGAGAGCAGGGCTTTTAAGTCTAACCTTCACAAAGGGGGTTACAGGAGAGAAGGGGTGGATGGGGAGGAGGGGGAGTGTGCATCAGAGAGAGGCCTTGAATCACAAGTGTGAACGAAGAGATCTGCTCAGTGCTCCTGCACATCACCCACACTCTTCTCACCGACTGCTCTCCTGATCCGCGGGCCCTTCCAGCTCTCACACATCTTCACCCTCCGCGTTCCCACGGCTCCGAGCTGCACAGGTTTGCTCCAGACTGCTTACCATGACACGGCTCTTTCCCAGTCCAACTGCTGGACAAACACGTATGTCTCCATGTCTATCATATGTATTGTATCAGAAATTGTTTTATTAACAATTAAAAGAAAATCATACACAGAGAATTTCCCATCTTTGAGTAACCTTCACAGAAACGCAGTGACTTGAAAATAAACATATCAAAGCATCAAAAGTTTAAAATGCCACTTGAGCAGCAGATGGGTGATAATCCCTAATATTCTAATCTAGCATTGGATTAGCCGTAGGTCAGATAACAAAGATGGCCAAAAGCAACTAGGTGGTTTTCTTGTGTTCGTTTTCTGTGAAGCTATCCAAAGTTATGTTTCTCAAACAGGCAGAAAGTTCAAAAGCAAGGAAAGTGTTTTTTTTTTTCCCCAAGATGCCCGGCAAGTGGCGATAGGGTGTAGCACTCCAATAGTTGTCATAACATGAAAGGCCGTTGAAAACGTGGCTGTCAAATAAAGGCAAGGAAGACCACGTTTCCGTCTGTGAAGGCACCCCTGGGACATTAGGAGAAGGAAGGTTGAGAACAGGCCGAGGTTACTGACTGTTTAGGAGAGGCCATCCATTGCCTGAGGAAATACTTGGGCTGCTCATTTCCATAGCCAGTTCAAATAACTGACAGTCACCCTTCAATTTTAGTTTTTTTGTCTCACCTTTCTTATTTGTTATTTCTCTCTTAATAGCCGCAATCACTACTAAATAAATTATTTTACATTTGGGATAAAAATTGCAATTGCTCGTGGTCTCAAACACATTTTTTTTTCTTAATCTTGTGTTTTTCTGACCGTTTAAAGCCTGCAATATCATGGGCCCAGATAAGGTACAGAAAAGAAGATCAATATCACATGGTTTTAGAGTTTTGTTGGAGAGCAGTTTTAGCACCTGTATAATGTCATGTTATTTGTTAATTTATGGTATGTATCAAAATTTTTTCAGAAAGCATACTGTTTTGGTACATAGCATAGATTTCTATAGTGCTCCAAAAGTAAGCTTTCATATTTTATGTATTTCACAATGCACTTAAAATATTAACTACCACTTGCTAGAATCAATTAACTTGTGTTAACATGAATGTTCATTATATGCTTTGATAAGCCTATCTTAGCCAGCAATGAATACAAGGCAGATCACACCCTGGATGGAACACCAGTCCATTACAGGGCAGCAGAAACCAGAGAACCCAGAGGGAAACCTGAGTGAACAAAGGTAGATCATACAAACTCCACAAAGACAGCATTCATCCAGGTCTGGAATTGAACCCAGGGCCCCAGGACTGCAAGGCAGCAATGCTAACCACTGCGCCACAAGGCTGCCCAGAATTTTCCTATTTTCCAACTTGACAGCTAGTTACAAATCGGACAGTTTGCCTCTTTTATGTCGAGAGTACAATCTGCACATGTTATTGCTGTTACCACTCTTGTCACTGTCCGTGGCTTTGGGGAGAGTCTACATTAAAAGGTTTAGAGATATGTAGCTAGCCTCAACAATAATGCAGCCTTTTCAAATTCTTCATGAGCTGACTTTCTTTTCGCTTACTTGGGCCCTGGGGGAAGACCAAGACAGCGAGCACAGTGACAACCTCTCAGCCTAAAAGCAGTCCTTCCTCTTGGGGTGACTGAGAGACCAGGACCTGGAAGCACATTCATGTTTAATTCTAGTTGAATTTCCAGATAAGGCTTCAGAAAAAGCCCATATTCAAGCCAGACTACTTCTGACTTTGGATAGGTCTCAGTATAATTTATTTTTGCACAAGGCTTGAACACAAAACACTGACTATTTTTGCAAGGTTTTCAGATGAACAGAACAGAAACAGCCAGAGACGTTTTGGTGATCAGTGAGTTTGGCTGCTTCTTGGTTGCAGTGGGGCCAATAATACTCCCCAACATGGAGACAAGCCATGCACGTGTATATCTAAAAATAATTCATGGTGTAAACCTATTAAATGCAGCCGTGGTGACAAGCGTCCCTAGGCATGTACTCTTACACATTTGACATTCTACCGAGGTAATGTGACAATGTCTTGTCAATGTCACTGGGTCAACATAATCTGTGTTAACAATATGACTATTGCTTCACAGCTAGCAGGTCTGAGAAGGCAGCAACACACTGTATGCCCTAAGAGTGGAAATACATTTCAGCCAACAAAGACACACAATACTGCAGGAATATTTCAGGAAGAATGTAATTAAAAGTTTTTTGGAAAGCAGTCATTTCATCAGTATGTGCAGCACTTTTTGAGATGTTGATATCATCAAGCTATAGTTTCTCTGATATTTTACTTTACTTTTCATGTTAACTGTTTTCCCAAAAACAGATCAAAATACTCTCATGTAATAATTTCTGTTTATTTATATTTAAAACCCGACAGAATCACCTGGGGAGAATCACTGATGGCTGATACAGGTATTTGTAATAAAATGCCTTATAATAACACTGTTTATTTTTATAAACAGGATCACTTGTTGTGATAGTAGTTTTTTAACACAGGAAACACCCCCACAAACTGGAATAATGGAGATAATTCTAGGTTTACACAAATGTTAGTGTGCAGAATTTATTGCCTGCTACAAGACATGAATATATTTTTTCTTAAATTCACTATTGAATATTTCTTAGGGGGTTCCTCTTTTTCTTTATGTGCTGTCTCTGAATTTGATGTCTGACAAATTTGGTATCCCTAATCCCTAATATCCCTGTATTAGAATGACAAATATAGACCAGGGATATACATGAAAGTCCCACTGCAATTTTAAATCAAGAGATTATAAAGTCTTGAAAATAAGATAACACCAGATGCTGGATGTTTCACGCTGTAACTTAATTTTTGAGCTTGCACAGATATAGCAATAATATATAATAGTATACTGCATTCTGCTTCTTAAGTACACAGTACAATAGCTGGTAAAATATTAAATGGATCGAAACTGCCCTTTAATAAGGGTGCCTGTCAAGTCATTGTAGCATCACAGGAGAGAAACGTTCAGTTTCTATGAATGAACACCAGGAGGAGTGAACATTTGGAGAATTTGGTTGTCAGGTTCAGAGTTAAAAAATGTGTTCACAAAATGAGGTGCAACAAGAGCAGGCAACACATGTGCTTGAGCCACTGTAATGGTAAGTAAAAAAGATTTACCATAACCAGTTTCCTGACTCTCTCTTTCCTGTTTTTAAGTCAGCTTTCAGTGATTCCACACTGTGTTTGGACACATTTGAAATAAGTTACCAGTTTGTGTACTTGTAGTTATCTATACAGGAAGTACACAAACACACTACACATATAGTTTCACACGGAAGGGGGGTTAAAGGAGTCTGGATGTCTGTGTAGATTTTTCTAAGTCATCCAGACCATGTCGGGAAGCAAACAAAAAGAAAACAAAAGTTTGGGAAAATGTGTAAATGTAAAAAACTATAATTACAGGTAGATACTTGTTTAGAATAGAGCGATCATTCTGGTTGCCATACCGCAAAAATGTAGCCTTAGAAAGACGGGAATGAGTCCTGACTCAGCCCATAGTCATATACAGTATGGACTGGCTGGAACCTACATCTCTTGAGTCTAGAACAATGGTCTAGAACAAAAGAGACTTGATCAGATTAAATAAACCACTAAGAGGTTTAAGATGAGGATAAACTAGGGGCCAAGTTCATGCTCAGTAGAGAAGCAAGGACACAGGGTCACAACTGGATACTAAAAGGAAATCCTTTAGGAGAGAGAAATGGAGAACCCTGGAAGTATCTGGAACAGGTTGCTCAGAATCATGGTTGAGGCACTAACTGGTTAAGGAACTTGGGGCTCACTCATGGAACAGCTGGGCAAAATTTTAGGTTCATTAACTTCATATCCTCCTCTTGTCTTAACCTTCTCTGTGCTTTTAATCTGTTGCTCGTCCAGAAGGTCTTGGCTGATCAGGTATTCAGAAACCATGGGTTTTCATACAGAAATTGGGTTCTTAGTTTTAGAGGCATATGATGTAAGAGGAGTTGTTTTATTTTTCACAGAAGAACTATAGAACAGCATACTTTTGTGCTTCCCGTGTAATTGCTTATCTGGTTACTTGTAACTAGATGTAACAAGTCCTCCAAAAATGAGATTATAAAGTTTCACATTTCATTATACCTTCATGTTTCCCCTGTGCAAAAAGTGATCATATATACTACCTACTCCTTTTATGCCACATGAAAACAAACCCTTCTTCTTGTAAAACCATGAGAGTTTGTTGGGTTCCTGTGCTGGCAGCATGAGCTAAAACTGATAAAAGCCTGAGTTCTTTTAAAGCCGGAGTCATTACTCTCACACCTCTTTGTCTGGTTTTAATTAACTCGACCAGTCTGTTATTACCCTCAAATGTGACATGTTCATGCTGCAATGCCTGGCGTTATCGCACTAACAAATGCACCAGTATATAAACACTATAGGTGTCAAGGAGTGAGACAGTTTCTCTGGAGTGGTTATTTTACACAAAGGCAATTGCCTCTTGATGCCAAAGAGCTACGCTGCTTCCACATGCTCCTGTTTGATTTGATTAGGCTGAAGTATGGACTGTGTTTGGGGGGGGAAGATATGCACTTATGCACTTTTAGAGTAAATTCTAAGAGACCTTCCTAGCACAGATTTCAGAAATCGACTACATGCTATGACTTTGTTTTGCAATGTTGGGAAAATTATCTTATACTTCAATGATCAATTAGCATACTGCATGCATATGTTTATTTATTCATATTTATTTGAATAAATAGCTGAGCAAGTTATAACATCTGATGTACAAAATGTGGCTGTTGACAATAATCAGATACAGAACACTATTCACATGCTTATAAACTAGGACTGGCAAAGTGCACCTTTGTGGCAGTAATGTATGTTGTGCATTGTTTATGTGAGTAATTTGCACTATTAAAACTAGTGATACTGTATACTGACTAAAGAACAGCAAAGGGTAAAGCAAAAGGATGTGCAATAAAGCACAGTAAAAATATATTAAATTCAAAACACATCCATCCATATTCACAGAGTACACATCCATTAGTTTAAATTTAGAAGCATAGACTCAGAGATTATCAACTATTAACAAATTCAACAGTTAAGGCCAAGGACATATTCCAGTTTTTTAGTAAACATTTTTTTTATTATTATACCCTCTCAAGCTCTGTCATGTTGTAATAAAACAGCACTCCTGGAGAATGCGATGGGTTCCAGGCAGGTGCTGCAGGTGCCTGAATCTAGACTCAGGCTGGGACACAGCAAGCTAAGACAGCAATGTACTGTAGAGGCTGATGTACATTTCAGTGGCCGAGGAGTATCCAAATACCCAGAGTCGAGGTCCCCAGCTGGGTAATCTCCAAGCAGGGATGATCCGGGGTCATGATTGGGAGGCTAAGCAGGAGATCGGTTCACACCAAGCTGAAAAGATCTTACAAGAAGAAGTAAGCGTAGCACAGCATCATGAGACTAACAGGGAAAAAAGCTACACTGACCCACAGAGCTCTAGAGCATGGCAGTCAGGACTTAAATACTATAGATGTTAATGAAGTAATTGCCCATTAATTAGAGGCAGGTGGTACTGACAGTCACAGATGCTTGGCAAGTCCTAAAGGTCACCGTGACACCTCAATCTGGGGACACCACAGCACCCTGGAGGTGCTTGAACAATTGTACTGCTCCAGAAATCTTGGAGAATTCTGAATCATGAATTGACCACTCATATAGTACAGGCATGAAAAAGCAGGAGCTGAACTGCAGAACTGCAACTCTTAGCTCTGAAGTCTCCTCTCTTATGCCTGTTTCTGATGGGAGAATGACTTTGACCTTTACGTGTAACCTTAACGGATTTTCTGGCAGACTTTTCAACAAATCAGCACAGTTCTTTTTTATGTTTCCACAGTGCCTTTTTTAACACTTTGCAGTGTTAGAGTTTCACCGGAAAATAGGAACAGCTTGTGTGGCAAAATGTCAGCATAAACTCTGTTTTATAATAAAAGGGATACTTCTATGGGATTAACATTTTGTATCCTTAACTTTGCATTTAACTAACTACATACAGACAGGGTTTTACCTGAGCAAGTACTGTAAGGTTACATTAATTATAGGTGTGGCTGGACAATCCACTTTCTAAAACAAGAACTGCAGTAACATGATGCCAGAGGGCTTTTCTGGTAGTACATGGCAACCTGATCTAAACAGATCACAGTGTTCTTGAGTCTCACAGAGCTTCTGTGTTCAGAGCAAGTTGTCTTCTGTAAGTATACTGTACGTTCCATGCCCCTTTGAAGAAATCGGCTATGGATTGCACATGCTCTTTCAGCGGAGCCTTGATATCAGAACCCAATTGACTTGACAAGACTGGCAAAACTGAAAGATTTTCAGAATGCATTCTTCCATTCATCCAGTACCATTTCAGCATTTCACAGGAAATTAAGAAAGTGACATTGATATTACAGTTTATTCCAGATTATTTTCATATTCATGTTTCAGCTGTTACTTAAGGATTTGGTATTATGCTGCAATATATAAATTGTACCTTTTTATACAATGAATAAATTGTATGAATTAAACTGGCAGAAGAAAATAAATGACATAATGTAATTCCGAATAATCATTTAAATACAGGCAGCTCCTTACAACGTTTTGTGCAAAACGTTGGTAATCCCATAAAATGATCTGTCCGTCTTGGGATAGTCCCTCAAAGTGCTACTTCAAGCAAGGTAATGGGCTCTAATAACTACAGTCTCTGAAATATCAGGGGCCATGGCACATTCCTCTCATGAGGAATGAGCCACGGAATGAGGAATGAGCCATGGGGCAGCTGCAAGAGTGAAGATGGGGTGGAGGGAGTGACACCAGAAGGGGTTCTTAGCAAGCGAAATATTTATATGCAGGAGAGTAATAGTGGAGCTTGAACTCTGAGGTATACTTGTCCAAGCTTAGGAAAGTCTTGTTTTAGAGAAGTATACATTTTATATAAGAGTACAGCTTCTTTTTTCATCAAGAGTTTGTGAGGTTTACATTTTGAATGCTTCCACTCTCCCTGAGTATTTACTGTAGACCAAAGCAGTTCTTTCTGAGGATTCCTAGTCCACATAAGATTCCTTGTCTTCTCATTCCCAGCATGGCAAAAAAAATTCCAAGGAGAGAATTCTACCAATCAAGAATTTTCTGCTGCATTCTGGACTTTATTCCTCCCATTAAACAATTAGCTCGTCTCTACAACACATGAAAAAAGTTTGATACCCTCCATTTTCACATGACAACCTTGGTGACAAAATGCCTTTCCCTTCACATGCAGGGATTTCAGCTGGACAATCAAGTGATATTTTTTCCTTTCATGAGGAATCTTTCTCTGTCCTATCATTAAGCATCAAATGGCTGGAAAAAGAAGCAGGATGCCACAACTTATTATAGTTCATTGGTCCTTTCCTTTGAAAAAGGAAAATCTTTACTTATTTACAGATAACTTTACTTCCTATTTGCATTAATGTGGGGAAGAAACAAAATATATTGAAAGCATGGTTTCTTTTCTTCAGCCGTGTGAAAAAACCCATTGCCAACTATCATGAATGTATCAAAAACTTCATTCTTGGGTAAATCATAAAAAGCTTTATTTTCTGGAAAGATCTATACAGTGGATTATGCAGATAAAAAAGGGTAATAAATTCTTAATCTTGACCAGTAATAAGGTCTTTGATGTTGTTCTTTAATTAGAATTAGAATTGGATGTGGATAGTATATAGAGTATACATGTTCCCTCAGCAAAGCTATAACAGTTTTACATTATGAGCTGTTACCCGACAATGTCAAGTTGTGACTGACAGAGAAGCTGTCTGATTAAAGTCAGCCAACAGGGATGAGTTAATAAAACAGTCTAGCAGGGATCACGAGACACTAGCTTTGGAGTCACAATACCATATCTGTGTGTGTGGCCACAGAGAGAAGGAGCAGGGTGTTCTGACAGAGGCTGTCAGCAATGGTCATCCCAAGTACCTGCATGAGAACAGAGAAAACATGTGGAAGACGGGGTCAACAAACTGAGGTCAGGCATACAGAAAGTGCACCACACCTTCCTTGGGGATCAAATTTCTGTATGCCTGACCTCAGTTTCTTGGAGATAAAAAGTTTTTTCTTTGAACAGAAACATCTACATCTGATAGAAACACAAAATGCTGATTATCAGACAGCTAAGATATACCTTGCCCCTTCCCAACATTGCATGTTCAATCCGTTGTCCTACAGTTTGGGAATCAGGCTCCAGTCCAGATGACAGGTTTTAAGAGGTTTATTCTAAGCATTTTCAGGTAAACCATGTATAGTACCAAGTACCATGTATAGGGTGTTTAGCACGCCATATAGACGTAATAGTTAACAAATGTTATGATGTTTGATCATGTAAAACAGGTCACTCCTGTGCTTTGGTTTGGTTTTTGTCTTCATCCAACATAATTTGTATCAATCAAATTGTATTAACATCTTATGATGTTTTTGTTGGTAATATTAAACTTAAATATTGGTTTTCTGAAGAAACCAATAAAACATGAATAAAAGATGTGAACAGACAGATAAGTTTGAAACAGAGGACATAAATTAACTGTTCTCTTCTTTAAAGACATCAGTCTACGTCAGTTCCTACCACAGCAATGAAATGACAGCAGCCACCTTTTAACACAAGACAGTAATTTCATGTGAAAGTTGCAGCACATTAAGGAATAGCATGCACAATGAATGACAAAAATCAGAATGGTGCTAGACAATACCTTCTGAAGGAAATTTGTCTGCTATAAATATTAGGAAATATTGGTCCTCTACAACACAGGTTATCAAGGACTGAAATCTGAAGACCTGTTAGAAGGTGATGGTGCTGCACTGCCTTGCCAACAGGAACCTCACACGTTTCAACTCTTTAAGAAGAAAGTGCATGACTTCATGTGTGCTGGTCCATCAACCTGTTCACTGACCCCACTCGTTCTGTTTCATTCTTAGTGCATCTTTTCTTTCTCTGACAGTTCATGCTCTGGAACCATCAGTAACGTGAGAAGTGCTTCAGATTCCCCTCCTCGAGTTTCTGCACTGCTCCAGAGGGAGGGATCTCTTCACTTATTTCACGTGGTTATTGGAAACAGATGGAGGGAGATTACAACATAATGTCATCACTCACACGTGCTGACATTTTGAGCCTGACCCCTCTTCTGCTTTCCTGGACCTTTTCTGAAGCCGAAGCTGTGAATTTCCAAAGGCTCAGGCTCCTTCTACTGTATTCAGGCAGACGAAACTCCGAATGGGCTTACCTGGATTTCCCACAAAAGCAGATAGATTTTCCTACATCGTTTTAGAAGCGCTAATGGCAAATCATTCACAAACACACCTTTGTAAAAAGATGTACCCTAACGCTGCTTGACAGTTGATTGGAGGAAAGACGGAAGCTAATCATAGATATTTTTGACTACAAAAACTGAACTACTATACCTTAATATTTAGTTTGATTTTCCATCTTTTCATTGACATTTTATTATGTTGTTTTATTAAATAATTCCAGTATCCTTTCTTCATCACATTTCATTTGCCTTTACATTCAAAAACTGATGATTATACTTACAGACATTTAGAGTCTCTCTTTCTTCTCTGCCACCTATGTACGCAGGTAGTTTTCTAAAAGACGTTCAAGAATTTCATGCTTCTTCTGCATGCTGATTATCATCAGTGGTTTTAGTGGGAATGAAAGAAGAAAACTACTGATTCTATCATTCCAAAATATAGAGCCGTTTCTTTAAGTGACAATACCTGTTTTCCTGCACTAGTAGAAGGGCAGAGGTGCCAATATTGGGCCTCCTCAACAGGTGATTATCTGGAATAGAGTACTATTTATTAGCACTGCAGCTTTGTATCTTACTCTATTCTGACAGCAAGCTCATTTTTATTCTACTTTCATGCAGACATCAAAGATGGACGGTCTATTTTTTTATTTGTAAACACAGTACATTATTGCAATTGACCTTTTCATAACTATTAGCCCTTAGAGTTTTGTTGGTTCTACTGATTCCATGCATCACTGAGGATGCACAAACTGCAAGCCTTCAACATTACATTGACAGGTGTAGAGCTACACAAGATAAGTTAGATTGAAGTTCACCTTTGGCAGCCTTAAGAGGGAGTACAGTTGGGATTATATTTTGCTCAGTCAACTCAGGAACATAGAACAAAAACATGCATGGACAATGGGGATAAAGGAATCAACACAAGCAAGAGAAACTGCGTCTTCATTTTTAAATTTCTGCTCTTCAAACAACCAGACACAACACTTTCTTTGCCTGTGCGTTTGACCTTAGATACCCCTCTATGTTTTCAGCCCTGGGCCCTAAAAAGTCTGTAAATTGTGACAAATTATGTGACGTGGGGCTGCTGACCTCCATGGGCTTACTTCAGACAAGCAAATTAATTTCACTTGTGAACTAAGCAGGATTGGAAGTGGGGCCTATGAGAGGTGAAAGGCCAGAGCATTAACCCTGCTAAACCAAAGAGCCCCTGCAATTTCTGAGCAGTGACAAATCCTTCAGGGAAGAAGAGAATCACAGTATGCTACAGCCATCTTCACAATATGTCCACCACTTTGTTGAGGCAGAAAAGCTTCGCATTCGGAATGGGAGTAAATAAAAACAAGTGCTCACAGGACAGGCTTTTGTCTGGCGGTGACATGGCTAAAATTCACCGCTTATTGCTAGTGACAGGCTTCACACTCGGGCAGTGACAAAACTCTCAGCTTGTAAATAACAACCGGGCTTTGCCCATGGAACATGAGGAGGGGGTAAGAAAAGCTCAGACTCCTCAAATCCGATTCTGAAGAAAAATAGCTCAGACAATAAAGAGAAAAGGGATTTATCTGTATTTCTCCAGAGAGGCGGCAATGGAGCATAATCTATTCTTAAAATATAGCCAAAAGCTCTGGCTATGCGTTTTGATGAACCTCCATGAAGGGTGTTGGAGAAACATTTCCTAAAGAGACAGACGATTCTCTCAATTGTAAATAGTCACGAAATATTTCTCTGGTTCCTAGTGACAGGTGCCAAAAAAAACGTTAAAAAGGCAATTATATTATACTCCTATCACAAAGCTATAAGATTTATTATTCTTCATTTCAGGTGTTTTCTCCAGTCTGTTGTGTACCATCTCTTTAATTTTTTTTTTTTAATGACCACATTCTTTGCATTTATAAAATGCTGCTATGATCTCACGGGATAATTGTAAACAGAAATATTTAGTTTTCTAACAACAGACCATTGAACATGAAAGCCTCAGAATAAATTATTTAATTAGATCCTCTTATGAACTGAAAAATAACAACAATTTTAACAAATGCAAAATTAAATAGCACATAAAATAAACCCTAGCAAGTATCAAGTAGCAGAGACAATTATATACAGTATATAAAGAGGAGAAACACTAACCTTTCAGAAGGTTGGCATGGAAAAGTCTTAGGTGTCTTCGTCAACACAAATAGGGAAAATAAAAAAGACAAGCAATATTAAGGCTGTTACATTTCAGTTGCACAAACACAGGTATGACCTATTGTAGAATAATATGTACAGTTTTGGTCTCTGAGTTAAAAAAACATAATCATACTCTAAAATCAATCCAGAAAAGAGTGACCAGTTCCTTTCCCAGGAATACCCAACGCTGAGAGGCCAAAAGCACTGAAATTATTAGTGTTGAACGGAGAAGGCTACAAGAATGGTAGGAGTGTGGAATAAGCTACTCTGCCATGTATGTCTAAAGCTGATATCCCAGCATCTTTCATGGAGCTACTGGATGAAATCTCCAGAATTTCAGAAACACTAACAATCTGGATCATATGTATGGTCTCCTTGCAGTCTTCTCTGATCAACACTTAAAGAGCTCAGATCATTTAGCCTGACAGTGCACAACATTACTTTAAGCCCCAACATGCATCTATCTGCTCTTTTCTGTTACTGATTCCTGATCACCAATTTCTTTTTATAATGTGGTGGCCAAAAATGTGTACAGTGGTCTATATGAAAACTTAATAGTATACAGTACTTTTAAAATAAATCCATAGACATGGGTTTACATGAATAGAATAAATAAGCAATTAAAACATTTCTATATAATAGAGAAGTTCCAGAAATAGAGAAGGCTTCCAATGCAGTGCTTTTTTATCCATTTCAGATTTTACAGCTTCAGGACAGTGATATGAACCAGATATGTGGTGTTGGTACTTCAAGATTTCTATTTTCAGTAATGTTACATAGGCTTGCAAAACTATACCAACTACACTGTTGTTTCTGTTTCACTGATACAATTGGTATACGAGGTCAAAGGTTCACAAATACTGAAATGAATCATCTCTCAAGGAACCTTGCCTTTTTCTCCAAGCTTGTACAACTGGTGAACAGAATTTCTTTAAATTCCACAAGAATTGAGGACCAAGATCAGAAAAGGCTTCAAGTTTAAAGTATGAGTAAATGGCATTATGTCTTTATCATGAGGCTATTCTAGTCTCTATCTTTCCTCCTCTCTATTATCTGCTCTTGCTGTACAGTAGTGCTCTCCTCTTTTTGCATTTCTTATTGATCTCAAGTGCTTTCCAAGAACAACCAAAGGGCTTATTTGCCATTATCTCAAGCATTCGTCTCAGTGTTCTTGACTCACAAGAGGAAGAATTGGTGAGAGAAGACATGCACTTTGAAACACCATTGTTAGCAAAGCCTGGGTTTGCATTTCCATGGAATACAGACACCTGTTCGGGGCAGGCAATTAACAAACCCCTTTCACTCTGAAATGTATTTTTGTTATTATTTCACCTAAAGGGGGTATAATAACAGTTAACAGCTGTTAGTTTTTTATATCAAAATATATCAAATTGAAGTTGTCTGGTTGAAAAAAAACATAATCCTCCATAATTTATCAGCTCTTACTAAATGAATAGCTATTGAAAGTGATATTGTTTTCTTTTCAGATAATATATAATTGAATGTTCTATGTGTGAAACTGATAAACATAAGCTGAAGAAAATAGAACCGTATCCACCTGTATAAATTAGTCGTGTAATTGCCTTATTTTAGAATTAACATGTTTCCGTAATGATTTGTTTTTGTATTTTACTTTGTATCAAATATTATCATGTAATTAAGATTAGCTCCACAGAATTGCCTACTGCTAGCATTCTTTTAGACATCCATCCATCCATCCATTTTCTCATTCGGTTATCTAGTAGAGGGTCAATGGGGGGAGCTGGAGCCTATCCTGGTAAGCTATGGGCACAAGGAGGGATACACCCTGGGTGGGATGCCAATCTATCGCAGAGCAGACCCACAGACACACACTCTCATCAGGGTAAGCTTTCCCAGAAGCCAATTAACCCGAAACGACTGGGGGGAAACCCAATTGAACACAGGGAAACCATACAAACTCCATGCGGGCAGCATCCCCAAAACTGAACCCCAGTGCTAACCACTGCACCACCACGCCGCACTCTTCCAGACATTTCTGTGTTATTATTTTTGCAATTATCACACGTCATTGTAAGGTTTTCATTTATTTCGTAAATTGCGTGTTTCAAGTTTTTACGGTGCTTTAAAAGCATGAAAATAAAATGGCTACATTTTATTTTAAATTCTATTGGTATGATGATCAGTACATTTCGCATAACTTTCTGCCATTTCATTTCTTTTATGCATATGAGTCCAATCTGTGCACCTGATCCAAGAATCAAGTCTAAAAATGTACCTTCTCCTTTGTTTCGGGCAATGGTTTTGATGGAGGAGTGTGTGCTTGTCTAAGTTCATGCCAGAGAGATTCTAGATTCTGAACAACAGAAAGATACATGATAGAGGATTTTCCTATCATCATGCTCATAGCTTTAAAGGCATGATGTTCAAGACATCTTATTTTAAGTTAGTGATCAGGAGGTGTTTGTAACACAGTGTAGAATCACTGTTTACAGTTAAGGAATATTGCTTGTTACCAGGGTGTTACTGTTTAGTGCTCGGCGGCTACTATGTATTATGTCATTGTGCAAAATATATAGTTTTTACAGTATTTGTTATGTTCTTTAGATATAATATAAATCTGAACTCCTATTATAAGTCTCTACAGTGTGCTCTTGTTTACAACACATCATTAAATTTAAATACTGTAGCTTTAGATATATGCATCTTCTAAATAAATAATTGTGATTATAATACATAATTACATGTACTTCTGCTGCTCTGTGAACTAATGACAGCTCTTTTGTTTTTCTGTGTCACCTTATCCACCATTTTCAACATCAAAAACTGATAACAGAATCTCTTTTAAAGTGCCCTTCATCCAACATGTCAGCTGTAAATGCAGAAAGCATGTGACAAACCCTCTCAGACACTCTCCGGTTCATTTTTACATGCAAATAAAAAAAGACCCTACCTAGCTAAGATTGCAACACCCACTTAGGTCAATTAAATGCAGTACTTCAAAATGTTACATTATAGAGGACACTGCTCCACTGTAAGACCCTTTAAAACAAAGATCCCTGAATTGTTAAGAGAGAGCCCCCCTAAGCATTAATTTTGCTGAAATAGAGTGAGGCCCAAGTTATGTCACCTTTCTTTTATAGAGCTCTCATTCAACAGTTTGTGCCAGGTTGCTGATTAAGG